>NC_034197.2:42497866-42557866 GCF_002021735.2 Oncorhynchus kisutch | reverse complement strand
ATCAAATCAAATTTGTTTATATCGCCCTTCGTACATCAGCTGATATTTCAAAGTGCTGTACAGGTTCAGAGTGGTGTGGGTACAGAGTGGTGTAGGTTTAGAGTGGTGTGGGTACAGGGTGGTGTGGGTTCAGAGTGGTGTGGGTTCAGAGTGGTGTGGGTTCAGAGTGGTGTGGGTTCAGAGTGGTGTGTGTTCAGAGTGGTATGGGTTCAGAGTGGTGTAGGTTCAGAGTGGTGTAGGTTCAGAGTGGTTTGGGTTCAGAGTGGTGTGGGTTCAGAGTGGTGTGGGTTCAGAGTGGTGTGGGTTCAGAGTGGTGTGGGTTCAGAGTGGTGTGGGTTCAGAGTGGTGTGGGTTCAGAGTGGTGTGGGTTCAGAGTGGTGTGGGTTCAGAGTGGTGTGGGTTCAGAGTGGTGTAGATTCAGAGTGGTGTAGGTTCAGAGTGGTGTGGGTTCAGAGTGGTGTGGGTTCAGAGTGGTGTGGGTTCAGAGTGGTGCGGGTTCAGAGTGGTGCGGGTTCAGAGTGGTGTGGGGTCAGTGTGTTGTAGGTTCAGAGTGGTGTAGGTTCAGAGTGGTGTGGGTTCAGAGTGGTGTGGGTTCAGAGTGGTGTGGGTTCAGAGTGGTACGGATTCAGAGTGGTACGGGTTCAGAGTGGTGCGGGTTCAGAGTGGTATGGGTTCAGAGTAGTGTGTGTTCAGAGTGGTGTGTGTTCAGAGTGGTATGGGTTCAGAGTAGTGTGTGTTCAGAGTGGTGTAGGTTCAGAGTGGTGTGGGTTCAGAGTGGTGTGGGTTCAGAGTGGTGTGGGTTCAGAGTGGTGTGGGTTCAGAGTGGTGTGGGTTCAGAGTGGTGTGGGTGGGTTCAGAGTGGTGTGTGTTCAGAGTGTTGTGTGTTCAGAGTGTTGTGGGTTCAGAGTGTTGTGGGTTCAGAGTGTTGTGGGTTCAGAGTGTTGTGGGTTCAGAGTGGTGTGGGCTCAGAGTGGTGTGGGCTCAGAGTGGTGTGGGCTCAGAGTGGTGTGGGCTCAGAGTGTTGTGGGTTCAGAGTGTTGTGGGTTCAGAGTGTTGTGGGTTCAGAGTGTTGTGGGTTCAGAGTGGTGTGGGCTCAGAGTGGTGTGGGCTCAGAGTGGTGTGGGCTCAGAGTGGTGTGGGCTCAGAGTGGTGTGGGCTCAGAGTAGTGTGTGTTCAGAGTGGTGTAGGTTCAGAGTGGTGTGGGTTCAGAGTGGTGTGGGTTCAGAGTGGTGTGGGTTCAGAGTGGTGTGGGTTCAGAGTGGTGCGGGTTCAGAGTGGTATGGGTTCAGAGTAGTGTGTGTTCAGAGTGGTGTGTGTTCAGAGTGGTATGGGTTCAGAGTAGTGTGTGTTCAGAGTGGTGTAGGTTCAGAGTGGTGTGGGTTCAGAGTGGTGTGGGTTCAGAGTGGTGTGGGTTCAGAGTGGTGTGGGTTCAGAGTGGTGTGGGTTCAGAGTGGTGTGGGTGGGTTCAGAGTGTTGTGTGTTCAGAGTGTTGTGGGTTCAGAGTGTTGTGGGTTCAGAGTGTTGTGGGTTCAGAGTGTTGTGGGTTCAGAGTGGTGTGGGCTCAGAGTGGTGTGGGCTCAGAGTGGTGTGGGCTCAGAGTGGTGTGGGCTCAGAGTGTTGTGGGTTCAGAGTGTTGTGGGTTCAGAGTGTTGTGGGTTCAGAGTGTTGTGGGTTCAGAGTGGTGTGGGCTCAGAGTGGTGTGGGCTCAGAGTGGTGTGGGCTCAGAGTGGTGTGGGCTCAGAGTGGTGTGGGCTCAGAGTGGTACGGGTTCAGAGTGGTGCGGGTTCAGAGTGGTACGGGTTCAGAGTGGTACGGGTTCAGAGTGGTACGGGTTCAAAGTGGTATGGGTTCAGAGTGGTGTGTGTTCAGAGTGGTGTGGTGTGTGTTCAGAGTGGTGTGGGTTCAGAGTGGTGTGGGTTCAGAGTGGTGTAGGTTCAGAGTGGTGTAGGTTCAGAGTGGTGTAGGTTCAGAGTGGTGTGGGTTCAGAGTGGTGTGGGTTCAGAGTGGTGTGGGTTCAGAGTGGTGTGTGTTCAGAGTGGTGTGGGCTCAGATTGGTGTGGGCTCAGAGTGGTGTGGGCTCAGAGTGGTGTGGGTTCAGAGTGGTATGGGTTCAGAGTGGTGTGGGTTCAGAGTGCTGTGGGTTCAGAGTGCTGTGGGTTCAGAGTGCTGTGGGGTTCAGAGTGGGTTGGGTTCAGAGTGGGTTGGGTTCAGAGTGGGTTGGGTTCAGAGTGGGTTGGGTTCAGAGTGGTGTGGGTTCAGAGTGGGTTGGGTTCAGATTGGGTTGGGTTCAGATTGGGTTGGGTTCAGATTGGGTTGGGTTCAGAGTGGGTTGGGTTCAGATTGGGTTGGGTTCAGAGTGGGTTGGGTTCAGAGTGGTGTGGGTTCAGAGTGGTGTGGGTTCAGAGTGGTGTGGGTTCAGAGTGGGTTGGGTTCAGAGTGGGTTGGGTTCAGAGTGGTAATAACAATAATTCTACTTTGTGGATGTATTTCTACATATGGTCCCACATATGGACCATATGGCGTTTTCCTTTATTCTGTGTGTGTGTGTGTGTGTGTGTGTGTGTGTGTGTGTGGGCACGTGTGTGTGTGTGTGATTGATTCAGAGTGTGAAGAATTTCTTCCCGGGGTGATTAAAGAGCGATTTCACACACTCTTAGGTGTTCCAATCAGAAGTGCGTGAGAACCGTGACCAGTACGAATCACACATTTTCCAGTCTGTGATAGCAACACCAACACATTACACAGTAGTCTGATTTCACTACTCTGTGATACCCTGTCTTGATACTATTGAGGTTAAATCCTTTCAACCCCATTACTGGCCTGAGTTCAATAAAGAGTGAATAGTTTGCCAACAATAGCTTATGTTAGCTTTTGTTAGTCGTGAACATTGTATCTTTAGTTGACAGTCTGAGAAAGGTAGCGTGTGGTGAAAGTGACTGTCTATTTCGGGTCTAAATTGCTACAATAAATACTATTGTGGCCATGTAGGCTTTCTTTACATGTAGTAAGAATAACTAAGTCATTTGCCTCTAAAATGCCACCTGTAATCCTCACAAAAAGGATCTGTTTGATATTTTACCGGAACATTTTGGAATGTTCATTTAAATCGTCCAACTGAAATTGTTACCAGGGAACATGTTTGACTGACCGTGGTTGACCGTGGTTACCAGGGAACATGTTTGACTGACTGTGGTTGACTGTGGTTACCAGGGAACATGTTTGACTGACCGTGGTTGACCGTGGTTACCAGGGAACATGTTTGACTGACCGTGGTTGACCGTGGTTACCAGGGAACATGTTTGACTGACCGTGGTTGACCGTGGTTACCAGGGAACATGTTTGACTGACCGTGGTTGCCCGTGGTTACCAGGGAACATGTTTGACTGACCGTGGTTGACCGTGGTTACCAGGGAACATGTTTGACTGACCGTGGTTGACCGTGGTTACCAGGGAACATGTTTGACTGACAGTGGTTGACCGTGGTTACCAGGGAACATGTTTGACTGACAGTGGTTACCAGGGAACATGTTTGACTGACCGTGGTTACCAGGGAACATGTTTGACTGACCGTGGTGTCAAACGTGTTAATGTTACAAAAGATAACAATGATATTTTTTTTACTCTGAACATCGTATAATTTGCGAAGAGAAATGTTTTTAAATTCTCGCCCTAAGCATTGCTTCATTTGTATGATCTGCATACCAGACCTTGTTTTGGCATTTGAATGTTTTCTCATCCATTATTACCTCTCTGGCTGATAAACTCGCCCCTTTCAAGCGACTCAAGAGTCCAAAAACCGAACTAATCCATGGTACTCTCCTTTATTAAACTCAGAACTCTTGTTAAATCCTGGGCCAAGGTCAGCCCAACTGGCTTGTTAGCTGATTGGCCAGCTATTTAGGCAATTGATAAATTAGTGCACTGCCTCGGTTTTAACAGGTCAAATCAAGGTACTTCCTCAGTGCTATGGCAGACTCTGTTAGTGATCCCTCTGAATTCTGGGAAACCGTTAACTCCTCTACTACATTCCCTAAGCAAATAGTTTCAGACTCCTGCGTCATTAGTTTCATGTTTCAAGATCTAATGTCACATGCCCAAGTACAGGGAAATGCCTTTCTTGCAAACTCAAAACACAACAATGTAATAATTAATTATTAATAACATGTAATACTAGAAGAAGAAAACACGAGAAATAAGAAGTATGAAGAACACGATAGTTAAGTAACCATACTATATACAGGGTCAGTTAATACCATACTATATACAGGGTCAGTTAATACCATACTATATACAGGGTCAGTTAATACCATACTATATACAGGGTCAGTTAATACCATACTATATACAGGGTCAGTTAATACCATACTATATACAGGGTCAGTTAATACCATACTATATACAGGGTCAGTTAATACCATACTATATACAGGGTCAGTTAATACCATACTATATACAGGGTCAGTTAATACCATACTATATACAGGGTCAGTTAGTACCATACTATATACAGGGTCAGTTAATACCATACTATATACAGGGTCAGTTAATACCATACTATATACAGGGTCAGTTAATACCATACTATATACAGGGTCAGTTAATACCATACTATATACAGGGTCAGTTAATACCATACTATATACAGGGTCAGTTAATACCATACTATATACAGGGTCCGTTAATACCATACTTTATACAGGGTCAGTTAATACCATACTATATACAGGGTCAGATCAATACCATACTATATACAGGGTCAGATCAATACCATACTTTATACAGGGTCAGTTAATACCATACTATATACAGGGTCAGATCAATACCATACTATATAGAGGGTCAGTTAATACCATACTTTATACAGGGTCAGTTAATACCATACTTTATACAGGGTCAGTTAATATCATACTATATACAGGGTCAGTTAATACCATACTATATACAGGGTCAGTTAATACCATACTATATACAGGGTCAGTTAATACCATACTATATACAGGGTCAGTTAATACCATACTATATACAGGGTCAGTTAATACCATACTATATACAGGGTCAGTTAATACCATACTATATACAGGGTCAGTTAATACCATACTATATACAGGGTAAGTTAATATCATACTATAGACAGGGTCAGTTAATACCATACTATATACAGGGTCAGTTAATACCATACTATATACAGGGTCAGTTAATACCACACTATATACAGGTTCAGTTAATACCATACTATATACAGGGTCAGTTATTTAATTACCAACGTTTACCAACTGGTTGCATTAAAGATATATTGTTATTTTCCCCAACCTTTTTATGTTACCATACTCTCTCTATGTTAAGGGCTTTCCAAGAGTCCATTCTGTAGAATGGAGAGAAAAGGGGGAAAAGTATTTATGGGGGTCATAAACCTCACCCAACAGGGCAACCTCATGACACCAATGTGTTCTTAGGTTGATTACTGCTGATGGTTCTAGAACTCCCGATTGGGCCCTCAGGTTGATTACTGGTGATGATTCTAGAACTCACCATTGTTCCCTTAGGTTTATTACTGGTGATGGTTCTAGAACTCACCATTGTTCCCTTAGGTTTATTACTGGTGATGGTTCTAGAACTCACCATTGTTCCCTTAGGTTTATTACTGGTGATGGTTCTAGAACTCACCATTGTTCCCTTAGGTTTATTACTGGTGATGGTTCTAGAACTCACCATTGTTCCCTTAGGTTTATTACTGGTGATGGTTCTAGAACTCATCGTTGTTCCCTTAGGTTTATTACTGGTGATGGTTCTAGAACTCACCATTGTTCCCTTAGGTTTATTAATGATGATGGTTATAGAACTCACCATTGTATTTTGTATCAAGAAGTGGATTGGGCCTCTTTCTATGTAAGGAGAGAGCAGCATTTTATTGTGTTGATCTACAAAAGACTCATGCAGAAACTTCCTATGTATCTATCATCATTAATTCAATTTAGACGTACAAATGACCAAACCCAGCCTCAGGCTTGGATAACACTGAAGGCCCATTCAGTCTCCACAGAGTTGGGTAAAGCTGCATTTGGTTTTGTGTGTTCTTTATGTGGAACAACGTACACAGCTCTCTGAAATGTGATTTTCTGGTCCCTCTTGGTCAGTTCAGAGTAAGGATCGGAGACTCCTATGTTGATAAATGTGTCTGGTATTCGTAATATGTTTTGTAATGTTGTATGTATGTTTGATGTATTTACGCAGGTCTCATCTGAAAAAGACAACCTCGTCACTGTATGACTTTCATGTAGAAACAAATGAAGGTTTAATATTTGCTGCAAATGGAAGACTTGTTTAACTCACCTCTGGTCTAAGAGAATAGATATGCTTTATGAGAAACAGTACATCATGATGACTGGTCTGTCACTGAAGCTTAAGGTATTGTGTTTTGGTCTGCCTGCTATTATACGTGATGTTCATAGCTTTTTATTACAGTTATCTGTCTTCTGTGTTGAGTTGCTAAATGATTGATTTCAGCTGTACCAGCGGGCAGGAAAGCAAACACACACACACACACACACACACACACACACACACACACACACACACACATTCTGTTTAAAGGAAAAGAGAGTGCATATTGGAGCATGCGGTGGTAAATGCTCTTGTTCAGGCTCTGGTCTAAGTGTGGAGTGAATGCAGGAAGTTGTTGCTGATTTGTATTGGAATCGGCGACTTATATCTGAAAGCAGAGCCCGGCAGCATTATCAGCACAAAGATATTACTGTAGGCTATTCTATCTTCCTGAAAGATATTAGTCATTTCATGTGGAATATATACAGTGCCTTGCGAAAGTATTCGGCCCCCTTGAACTTTGCGACCTTTTGCCACATTTCAGGCTTCAAACATAAAGATATAAAACTGTATTTTTTTGTGAAGAATCAACTACAAGTGGGACACAATCATGAAGTGGAACGACAATTATTGGATATTTCGAACTTTTTTAACAAATCAAAAACTGAAAAATTGGGCGTGCAAGCCAGGAAATGTGGCAAAAGGACGCAAAGTTCAAGGGGGCCGAATACTTTCGCAAGGCACTGTATGTATACAAGCTTTTGTTTACTGAAGATTGAAAACATAGGGAAGAGTGGGGTAGGTTGAAAACATAGGGAAGAGTGGGGGTAAGTTGAAAACATAGGGAAGAGTGGGGAAAGTTGAAAACCTAGGGAAGAGTGGGGAAAGTTGAAAACCTAGGGAAGAGTGGGGTAAGTTGAAACCATAGGGAAGAGTGGGGAAAGTTGAAACCATAGGGAAGAGTGGGGAAAGTTGAAACCATAGGGAAGAGTGGGGAAAGTTGAACCATAGGGAAGAGTGGGGAAAGTTGAAACCATAGGGAAGAGTGGGGTTAAGTTGAAAACATAGGGAAGAGTGGGGTTAAGTTGAAAACATAGGGGTAGAGTGGGGTTAAGTTGAAAACATAGGGTAGAGTGGGGTTAAGTTGAAAACATAGGGTAGAGTGGGGTTAAGTTGAAAACATAGGGTAGAGTGGGGTTAAGTTGAAAACATAGGGTAGAGTGGGGTTAAGTTGAAAACATAGGGTAGAGTGGGGTTAAGTTGAAAACATAGGGTAGAGTGGGGTTAAGTTGAAAACATAGGGTAGAGTGGGGTTAAGTTGAAAACATAGGGTAGAGTGGGGTTAAGTTGAAAACATAGGGTAGAGTGGGGTTAAGTTGAAAACATAGGGTAGAGTGGGGTTAAGTTGAAAACATAGGGTAGAGTGGGGTTAAGTTGAAAACATAGGGTAGAGTGGGGTTAAGTTGAAAACATAGGGTAGAGTGGGGTTAAGTTGAAAACATAGGGTAGAGTGGGGTTAAGTTGAAAACATAGGGTAGAGTGGGGTTAAGTTGAAAACATAGGGTAGAGTGGGGTTAAGTTGAAAACATAGGGTAGAGTGGGGTTAAGTTGAAAACATAGGGTAGAGTGGGGTTAAGTTGAAAACATAGGGTAGAGTGGGGTTAAGTTGAAAACATAGGGTAGAGTGGGGTTAAGTTGAAAACATAGGGTAGAGTGGGGTTAAGTTGAAAACATAGGGTAGAGTGGGGTTAAGTTGAAAACATAGGGTAGAGTGGGGTTAAGTTGAAAACATAGGGTAGAGTGGGGTTAAGTTGAAAACATAGGGTAGAGTGGGGTTAAGTTGAAAACATAGGGTAGAGTGGGGTTAAGTTGAAAACATAGGGTAGAGTGGGGTTAAGTTTTTTTTTTTTTTTTTACATTCAGTAACACCCCGTCAAGGGAAATATAAGATCTGTATCCCTGGAAATAATCAGAATTCATGTAAACATTACAGTTTTGAAAACAAAGCTTGTCATGAACTATTGGTCTCATGACACAACTTACTCCGGGTGCGGGGTGAGTTGAGCTGCAGGACAAGGTGTGTTAAAGCCTCCTACAAATGTCTGTACTGATTTACATATTACCACTACCTTTTAAAAACCATGTCTATCTCTATTTCTCAAACATGATTCAACACAATCACAATTGCTTTTATGTCTTATAATAATTTGAAGTAACTTTTAACACAGCCTTAACACCTAACAAACACTTTCTACTTTATTTTAACATAGTTCCTGTTGTTACCTCATATCCCATAATGCTTTGCATTACTACTGTGAAGAAAACTCTCTTCAATTTGCTCCACTTGCCATTGGCTCAACCATTGACTCAACTTCCAGGCAAAGGCAAACAGTTAGACTATATTATCCCACACAGCTCCTATGATGAACTTCCAGGCAAAGGCAAACAGTTAGACTATATTATCCCACACAGCTCCTATGATGAACTTCCAGGCAAAGGCAAACAGTTAGACTATATTATCCCACACAGCTCCTATGATGAACTTTAAGGTTTAGGACCTCATATTGAAATAATTATGATTTACTTTGGTTTAGATAAAAGCATCATGAAACCTCTAACATTCTACATTAATTTGACTTTGCGAAAATCATTTATCGGGAACTAACTTGCTTACTACTTTTTCCATGAAATGATGTCCTCTTCCTAAATTGTTGGTAAAATTATACATTTTTGTTGTTGTATATGAACACGGGGGCCCCACTTACCCCACTCTCCCCTACATTGATTGAAGATGAATAGTCTCTGCTAAATCAGCGACTATGAAGAGAAACTATGATAATTCCATAAGGTACTGTATAACCAGTAGACACAGTTGAAGTCGGGAGTTTACATACACCTTACCAAAAAAAAAGGATTTTTTTCTTTTTATCTTTATCTGTTATTTTACCAGGTAAGTTGACTGAGAACACGTTCTCATTTGCAGCAACGACCTGGGGAATAGTTACAGGGGAGAGGAGGGGGATGAATGAGCCAATTGTAAACTGGGGATTATTAGGTGACCATGATAGTTTGAGGGCCAGATTGGGAACTTAGCCAGGACACCGGGGTTAACACCCCTACTCTTACAATAAGTGCCATGGGATCTTTAATGACCTCAGAGAGTCAGGACACCCGTTTAATGTCCCATCCGAAAGATGGCACCCTACGCAGGGCAGTGTCCCCAATCACTGCCCTTGGGCATTGGGATATTTTTAGACCAGAGGAAAGAGTGCCTCCTACTGGCCCTGCAACACCACTTCCAGCACTTACATTTAAACATACATCTCATTTAAACTCAGTTTTTCACCATTCCTGACATTTAATCCAGGTAAAAAGTCATTGTTTTAGGTCTGTTAGGATCACCACTTTGTTTTAAGAATATGAAATGTCAGAATAATAGTAGAGAGAATTATTTATTTCAGCTTTTATTTATTTCAGCACATTCCCAGTGGGTCAGACGTTTACATACACTCAATTAGTATTTGGTAGCGTTGCCTTTAAATTGTTTAACTTGGGTCAAACATTTCATGTAGCCTTCCGCAAGCTTCCACAATAAGTTGGGTGAATTTTGTCTCATTCCTCCTGACAGAGCTGGTGTAACTGAGTCAGATTTGTAGGTCTCCTTGCTTGCACACACTTTTTAAGTTCTGCCCACAATTTTTTTATGGGTTAGAGGTCAGGGCTTTGTGATGGCCACTCCAATACCTTGACTTTGTTGTCCTTAAGCCATTTTTCCACAACTTTGGAAGTATGCTTGGGGTCATTGTCCGTTTGGAAGACCCATTTGCGACCAAGCTTTAACTTCCTGACTGATGTCTTGAGATGTTGCTTCAATATATCCACATAATTGTCCTACCTCATGATGCCATCTATTTTGTGAAGCACCCCCACAACATGATGCTGCCACCCCCGTGCTTCACGTTTGGGATGGTATTCTTCGGCTTGCAAGCCTACCCCTTTTTCCTCCAAACATAACGATGGTCATTATGGCCCAAAAAGATCTATTTTTGTTTCATCAGACCAGAGGACATTTCTCCAAAAAGTACGATCTTTGTCCCCATGTGCAGTTGTAAACCGTAGTCTGGCTTGTTTATGGTGGTTTTGGAGCAGTGGCTTCTTCCTTGCTGAGCGGCCATTCAGGTTATGTCGATATAGAACTCGTTTTACTCTGGATATAGATACTTTTGTACCGGTTTCCTCCAGCATCTTCATAAGGTCCTTTGCTGTTGTTCTGGGATTGATTTGCACTTGTCGCGCCATTGTACATTAATCTCTAGGAGACAGAACTCATCTCCTTCCTGAGAGGTATGATGGCTGCGTGGTCCCATGGTGTTTATACTTTCAGGCGTTTGAAAATCCCAAGGATGAACCAGACTTATGGAGGTCTACGATTCTTTTTCTGTCTATAAACAATGTGAATATTGAGCACATGACAAACTGTTTGGAGTAACACTAGATTGTAAACTGTCATGGTCAAAACATATTGATGCAGTATTAGCTAAGTGTCTATAATAAAGCGATGCTCTACCTTAACAACACTATCAACAAGGCAGGTCCTACAGGCCCTAGTTTTGTCGCACCTTGACTACTGTTCAGTTGTGTGGTCAGGTGTCACAAGAAAAGGACTTAGGAAAATTGCAATTGGCTCAGAACAGGGCAGCTCGGCTGGCCCTTGGATGTACACAGACAGATAATATGAATGACATGCATGTCAATCTCTCCTGGCTGAAAGTGGAGGAGAGATTGACTTCATCACTACTTTTAAAAATGAGAGGTATTGACACATTGAATGCACAGAACTACTGGCACACAGCTCGGACACCCATGCGTATCCCACAAGACATGCCACCAGAGGTCTCTTCACAGTCCCCAAGTCCAGAACAGACTATGGGAGGCACACAGTACTACATAGAGACATGACTACATGGAACTCTATTCCACAGTACTACATAGAGCCATGACTACATGGAACTCTATTCCACAGTACTACATAGAGACATGACTACATGGAACTCTATTCCACAGTACTACATAGAAACATGACTACATGGAACTCTATTCCACAGTACTACATAGAGACATGACTACATGGAACTCTATTCCACAGTACTACATAGAGACATGACAACATGGAACTCTATTCCACAGTACTACATAGAGACATGACAACATGGAACTCTATTCCACAGTACTACATAGAGACATGACTACATGGAACTCTATTCCACAGTACTACATAGAGCCATGACTACATGGAACTCTATTCCACAGTACTACATAGAGCCATGACTACATGGAACTCTATTCCACAGTACTACATAGAGACATGACTACATGGAACTCTATTCCACAGTACTACATAGAGCCATGACTACATGGAACTCTATTCCACAGTACTACATAGAGCCATGACTACATGGAACTCTATTCCACAGTACTACATAGAGCCATGACTACATGGAACTCTATTCCACAGTACTACATAGAGCCATGACTACATGGAACTCTATTCCACAGTACTACATAGAGCCATGACTACATGGAACTCTATTCCACAGTACTACATAGAGCCATGACTACATGGAACTCTATTCCACAGTACTACATAGAGCCATGACTACATGGAACTCTATTCCACAGTACTACATAGAGCCATGACAACATGGAACTCTATTCCACAGTACTACATAGAGCCATGACTACATGGAACTCTATTCCACAGTACTACATAGAGCCATGACTACATGGAACTCTATTCCACAGTACTACATAGAGCCATGACAACATGGAACTCTATTCCACAGTACTACATAGAGCCATGACTACATGGAACTCTATTCCACAGTACTACATAGAGCCATGACTACATGGAACTCTATTCCACAGTACTACATAGAGCCATGACTACATGGAACTCTATTCCACAGTACTACATAGAGACATGACAACATGGAACTCTATTCCACAGTACTACATAGAGCCATGACTACATGGAACTCTATTCCACAGTACTACATAGAGCCATGACTACATGGAACTCTATTCCACAGTACTACATAGAGCCATGACTACATGGAACTCTATTCCAAAGTACTACATAGAGCCATGACTACATGGAACTCTATTCCACAGTACTACATAGAGCCATGACTACATGGAACTCTATTCCACAGTACTACATAGAGCCATGACTACATGGAACTCTATTCCACAGTACTACATAGAGCCATGACTACATGGAACTCTATTCCACAGTACTACATAGAGCCATGACTACATGGAACTCTATTCCACAGTACTACATAGAGCCATGACTACATGGAACTCTATTCCAAAGTACTACATAGAGCCATGACTACATGGAACTCTATTCCACATCAGGTAACTGATTTTAAAAAACAGACAAAAAAACGCCTTATGGAACAGCGTGGACTGTGAAGCAACACAAACATTGGCAAAGACACATGCACACACACACACGCACGCACGCACACGCACACGCGCACGCACGCACACGCACACACAATATCATATGCACTATACATACACATGGATTTAGTATTGTAGATATGTGGTAGTGGTGGAGTAGGGGCCTGAAGGCACACAGTGTGTTGTAGATATGTGGTAGTGGTGGGGGAGGGGCCTGAGGGCACACAGTGTGTTGTAGATATGTGGTAGTGGTGGACTAGGGGACTGAGGGCACACAGTGTGTTGTAGATATGTGGTAGTGGTGGAGGAGGGGCCTGAGGACACACAGTGTGTTGTAGATATGTGGTAGTGGTGGAGTAGGGGCCTGAGGACACACAGTGTGTTGTAGATATGTGGTAGTGGTGGAGGAGGGGCCTGAGGACACACAGTGTGTTGTAGATATGTGGTAGTGGTGGGGGAGGGGCCTGAGGGCACACAGTGTGTTGTAGATATGTGGTAGTGGTGGAGTAGGGGCCTGAGGGCACACAGTGTGTTGTAGATATGTGGTAGTGGTGGGGGAGGGGCCTGAGGGCACACAGTGTGTTGTAGATATGTGGTAGTGGTGGGGGAGGGGCCTGAGGGCACACAGTGTGTTGTAGATATGTGGTAGTGGTGGGGGAGGGGCCTGAGGACACACAGTGTGTTGTAGATATGTGGTAGTGGTGGGGGAGGGGCCTGAGGGCACACAGTGTGTTGTAGATATGTGGTAGTGGTGGAGTAGGGGCCTGAGGGCACACAGTGTGTTGTAGATATGTGGTAGTGGTGGAGGAGGGGCCTGAGGGCACACAGTGTGTTGTAGATATGTGGTAGTGGTGGAGTAGGGGCCTGAGGACACACAGTGTGTTGTAGATATGTGGTAGTGGTGGAGGAGGGGCCTGAGGGCACACAGTGTGTTGTAGATATGTGGTAGTGGTGGGGGAGGGGCCTGAGGGCACACAGTGTGTTGTAGATATGTGGTAGTGGTGGGGGAGGGGCCTGAGGGCACACAGTGTGTTGTAGATATGTGGTAGTGGTGGAGTAGGGGCCTGAGGACACACAGTGTGTTGTAGATATGTGGTAGTGGTGGAGTAGGGGCCTGAGGGCACACAGTGTGTTGTAGATATGTGGTAGTGGTGGAGTAGGGGCCTGAGGACACACAGTGTGTTGTAGATATGTGGTAGTGGTGGAGTAGGGGCCTGAGGGCACACAGTGTGTTGTAGATATGTGGTAGTGGTGGAGGAGGGGCCTGAGGACACACAGTGTGTTGTAGATATGTGGTAGTGGTGGAGGAGGGGCCTGAGGGCACACAGTGTGTTGTAGATATGTGGTAGTGGTGGAGGAGGGGCCTGAGGACACACAGTGTGTTGTAGATATGTGGTAGTGGTGGAGGAGGGGCCTGAGGACACACAGTGTGTTGTAGATATGTGGTAGTGGTGGAGTAGGGGCCTGAGGGCACACAGTGTGTTGTAGATATGTGGTAGTGGTGGAGGAGGGGCCTGAGGGCACACAGTGTGTTGTAGATATGTGGTAGTGGTGGGGGAGGGGCCTGAGGACACACAGTGTGTTGTAGATATGTGGTAGTGGTGGGGGAGGGGCCTGAGGGCACACAGTGTGTTGTAGATATGTGGTGGGGGAGGGGCCTGAGGGCACACAGTGTGTTGTAGATATGTGGTAGTGGTGGGGGAGGGGCCTGAGGGCACACAGTGTGTTGTAGATATGTGGTAGTGGTGGGGGAGGGGCCTGAGGACACACAGTGTGTTGTAGATATGTGGTAGTGGTGGGGGAGGGGCCTGAGGGCACACAGTGTGTTGTAGATATGTGGTAGTGGTGGGGGAGGGGCCTGAGGGCACACAGTGTGTTGTAGATATGTGGTAGTGGTGGGGGAGGGGCCTGAGGACACACAGTGTGTTGTAGATATGTGGTAGTGGTGGGGGAGGGGCCTGAGGGCACACAGTGTGTTGTAGATATGTGGTAGTGGTGGGGGAGGGGCCTGAAGGCACACAGTGTGTTGTAGATATGTGGTAGTGGTGGAGGAGGGGCCTGAGGGCACACAGTGTGTTGTAGATATGTGGTAGTGGTGGAGGAGGGGCCTGAGGGCACACAGTGTGTTGTAGATATGTGGTAGTGGTGGAGGAGGGGCCTGAGGGCACACAGTGTGTTGTAGATATGTGGTAGTGGTGGGGGAGGGGCCTGAGGGCACACAGTGTGTTGTAAATATGTGGTAGTGGTGGGGGAGGGGCCTGAGGGCACACAGTGTGTTGTAGATATGTGGTAGTGGTGGGGGAGGGGCCTGAGGACACACAAATATGTGACTGTTTTGTAATGTTTTTATAGTTGTATAAACTGCCTTAACCTCTCTAGGGGGACGGTAGCGTCCCACCTGGCCAACATCCAGTGAAACTGCAGAGTATTCAAATATTACACTTCCTGACGGGTTTCATCACTACGGCAACTGTTCGGTCTCTGACCGCAAGGCACTACAGAGGGTAGTGTGTACGGCCCTGTACATCACCGGGGCCAAGCTTCCTGCCATCCAGGACCTCTAAACCGTGCAGTGTCAGGGGAAGGCCCTAAAAATCGCATGGCAATAGGTACCGGAGTCTAGCTCCAAGAGCTTCTACCACCAAAAAATAAGACTCCTGAACAGCTATTCAAATGTCAGGCCAGACTATTTGCACCCCCCCTCCCCCCATATGCTGCTACTGCTATTATCTGTGCATAGCCAATTAACAACCCTACCTGCATGTACATAATTAACCCCCTGTATATAGCCTCCACATTGACTCTGTACCGGTACCCCCTGTATATAGCCTCCACATTGACTATGTACCAATACCCCCTGTATATAGCCTCCACATTGACTCTGTACCGTAATACCCTGTATATAGCCTCCACATTGACTCTGTACCGGTACCCCCTGTATATAGCCTCCACATTGACTCTGTACCGGTACCCCCTGTATATAGTCTCCACATTGACTCTGTGCCAATACCCCCTGTATATAGCCTCCACATCGACTCACATTGACTCTGTACCTTAATACCCTGTATATAGCCTCCACATTGACTCTGTACCGTAATACCCTGTATATAGCCTCCACATTGACTCTGTACCGTAATACCCTGTATAGAGCCTACACATTGACTCTGTACCGTAATACCCTGTATATAGCCTCCACATTGACTCTGTACCAGTACCCCCTGTATATAGCCTCCACATTGACTCTGTACCGTAATACCCTGTATATAGCCTCCACATTGACTCTGTACCGTAATACCCTGTATATAGCCTCCACATTGACTCTGTACCGTAATACCCTGTATATAGCCTCCACATTGACTCTCTACCAGTACACCCTGTATATAGCCTCCACATTGACTCTCTACCAGTACCCCCTGTATATAGCCTCCACATTGACTCTGTACGGTAATACCCTGTATATGGCCTCCACATTGACTCTGTACCGTAATACCCTGTATATAGCCTCCACATTGACTCTGTACCGTAATACCATGTATATAGCCTCCACATTGACTCTGTACCGTAATACCCTGTATATAGCCTCCACATTGACTCTGTACCAGTACCCCCTGTATATAGCCTCCACATTCACTCTGTACCAGTACCCCCTGTATATAGCCTCCACATTGACTCTGTACCGGTACCCCCTGTATATAGCCTCCACATTGACTCTGTACCATTACCCCTGTATATAGCCTCCACATTGACTCTGTACCAATACCCCCTGTATATAGCCTCCACATTGACTCTGTACCAATACCCCCTGTATATAGCCTCCACATTGACTCTGTACCGTAATACCCTGTATATAGCCTCCACATTGACTCTGTACCAATACCCCCTGTATATAGCCTCCACATTGACTCTGTACCATAATAACCTGTATATAGCCCCCACATTGACTCTGTACCGGTACCCCCTGTATATAGCCTCCACATTGACTCTGTACCGGTACCCCCTGTATGTAGCCTCCACATTGACTCACATTGACTCTGTACCGTAATACCCTGTATATAGCCTCCACATTGACTCTGTACCGTAATACCCTGTATATAGCCTCCACATTGACTCTGTACCGTAATACCCTGTATAGAGCCTCCACATTGACTCTGTACCGTAATACCCTGTATATAGCCTCCACATTGACTCTGTACCAGTACCCCCTGTATATAGCCTCCACATTGACTCTGTACCGTAATACCCTGTATATAGCCTCCACATTGACTCTGTACCGTAATACCCTGTATATAGCCTCCACATTGACTCTGTACCGTAATACCCTGTATATAGCCTCCACATTGACTCTGTACCGTAATACCCTGTATATAGCCTCCACATTGACTCTGTACCGTTACCCCCTGTATATAGCCTCCACATTGACTCTGTACCATAATACCCTGTATATAGCCTCCACATTGACTCTGTACCAATACCCCCTGTATATAGCCTCCACATTGACTCTGTACCGTAATACCCTGTATATAGCCTCCACATTGACTCTGTACCGTAATACCCTGTATATAGCCTCCACATTGACTCTGTACCGTAATACCCTGTATATGGCCTCCACATTAACTCTGTACCGTAATACCCTGTATATAGCCTCCACATTGACTCTGTACCGTAATACCCTGTATATAGCCTCCACATTGACTCTGTACCGTAATACCCTGTATATAGCCTCCACATTGACTCTGTACCGTAATACCCTGTATATAGCCTCCACATTGACTCTGTACCAACACCCCCTGTATATAGCCTCCACATTGACTCTGTACCGTTACCCCCTGTATATAGCCTCCACATTGACTCTGTACCGTTACCCCCTGTATATAGCCTCCACATTGACTCTGTACCAATACCCCCTGTATGTAGCCTCCACATTGACTCTGTACCGGTACCCCCTGTATATAGCCTCCACACTGACTCTGTACCGTTACCCCCTGTATATAGCCTCCACATTATACTCTGTACCAATACCCCCCTGTATATAGCCTCCACATTGACTCTATACCAATACCCCCTGTATATAGCCTCCACATTGACTCTGTACCGTAATACCATGTATATAGCCTCCACATTGACTCTGTACCGTAATACCCTGTATATAGCCTCCACATTGACTCTGTACCAATACCCCCTGTATATAGCCTCCACATTGACTCTGTACCGGTACCCCCCCTGTATATAGCCTCCACATTGACTCTGTACCAATACCCCCTGTATATAGCCTCCACATTGACTCTGTACCGGTACCCCCTGTATATAGCCTCCACACTGACTCTGTACCGTTACCCCCTGTATATAGCCTCCACATTGACTCTGTACCGTAATACCCTGTATATAGTCTCCACATTGACTCTGTACCCCCCTGTATATAGCCTCCACATTGACTCTGTACCAATACCCCCTGTATATAGCCTCCACATTGACTCTCTACCGTAATACCCTGTATATAGCCTCCACATTGACTCTGTACCGTAATACCCTGTATATAGCCTCCACATTGACTCTGTACCGTAATACCCTGTATATAGCCTCCACATTGACTCTGTACCGTAATACCCTGTATATAGCCTCCACATTGACTCTGTACCGTAATACCCTGTATATAGCCTCCACATTGACTCTGTACCGTAATACCCTGTATATAGCCTCCACGTTGACTCTGTACCGTAATACCCTGTATATAGCCTCCACATTGACTCTGTACCGTAATACCATGTATATAGCCTCCACATTGACTCTGTACCGTAATACCCTGTATATGGCCTCCACATTGACTCTGTACCGTAATACCCTGTATATAGCCTCCACATTGACTCTGTACCGTAAAACCCTGTATATAGCCTCCACATTGACTCTGTACCGTAAAACCCTGTATATAGCCTCCACATTGACTCTGTACCGTAATACCCTGTATATAGCCTCCACATTGACTCTGTACCAATACCCCCTGTATATAGCCTCCACATTGACTCTGTACCGTTACCCCCCTGTATATAGCCTCCACATTGACTCTGTACCGTTACCCCCCTGTATGTAGTCTCCACATTGACTCTGTACCAATACCCCCTGTATATAGCCTCCACACTGACTCTGTACCGTTACCCCATGTATATAGCCTCCACATTGACTCTGTACCAATACCCCCTGTATATAGCCTCCACATTGACTCTGTACCGATACCCCCTGTATATAGCCTCCACATTGACTCTGTACCGTAATACCCTGTATATAGCCTCCACATTGACTCTGTACCAATACCCCCTGTATATAGCCTCCACATTGACTCTGTACCGTTACCCCCCTGTATATAGCCTCCACATTGACTCTGTACCAATACCCCCTGTATATAGCCTCCACGTTGACTCACATTGACTCTGTACCGTAATACCCTGTATATAGCCTCCACATTGACTCTGTACTGTAATACCCTTTATATAGCCTCCACATTGACTCTGTACCGTAATACCCTGTATAGAGCCTCCACATTGACTCTGTACCGTAATACCCTGTATATAGCCTCCACATTGACTCTGTACCAGTACCCCCTGTATATAGCCTCCACATTGACTCTGTACCGTAATACCCTGTATATAACCTCCACATTGACTCTGTACCGTAATACCCTGTATATAGCCTCCACATTGACTCTGTACTGTAATACCCTGTATATAGCCTCCACATTGACTCTGTACCATAATACCCTGTATATAGCCTCCACATTGACTCTGTACCGTAATACCCTGTATATAGCCTCCACATTGACTCTGTACCGTAATACCCTGTATATGGCCCCCACATTGACCCTGTACCGTAATACCCTGTATATAGCCTCCACATTGACTCTGTTCCGTAATACCCTGTATATAGCCTCCACATTGACTCTGTACCGTAATACCCTGTATATAGCCTCCACATTGACTCTGTACCGTAATACCCTGTATATAGCCTCCACATTGACTCTGTACCGTTACCCCCTGTATGTAGTCTCCATATTGACTCTGTACCAATACCCCCTGTATATAGCCTCCACACTGACTCTGTACCGTTACCCCATGTATATAGCCTCCACATTGACTCTGTACCAATACCCCCTGTATATAGCCTCCACATTGACTCTGTACCGTTACCCCCTGTATGTAGTCTCCATATTGACTCTGTACCAATACCCCCTGTATATAGCCTCCACACTGACTCTGTACCGTTACCCCATGTATATAGCCTCCACATTGACTCTGTACCAATACCCCCTGTATATAGCCTCCACATTGACTCTGTACCGATACCCCCTGTATATAGCCTCCACATTGACTCTGTACCGTAATACCCTGTATATAGCCTCCACATTGACTCTGTACCAATACCCCCTGTATATAGCCTCCACATTGACTCTGTACCGTTACCCCCTGTATATAGCCTCCACATTGACTCTGTACCAATACCCCCTGTATATAGCCTCCACGTTGACTCACATTGACTCTGTACCGTAATACCCTGTATATAGCCTCCACATTGACTCTGTACTGTAATACCCTGTATATAGCCTCCACATTGACTCTGTACCGTAATACCCTGTATAGAGCCTCCACATTGACTCTGTACCGTAATACCCTGTATATAGCCTCCACATTGACTCTGTACCAGTACCCCCTGTATATAGCCTCCACATTGACTCTGTACCGTAATACCCTGTATATAACCTCCACATTGACTCTGTACCGTAATACCCTGTATATGGCCTCCACATTGACTCTGTACCGTAATACCCTGTATATGGCCTCCACATTGACTCTGTTCCGTAATACCCTGTATATAGCCTCCACATTGACTCTGTACCGTAATACCCTGTATATAGCCTCCACATTGACTCTGTACCGTAATACCCTGTATATAGCCTCCACATTGACTCTGTACCGTAATACCCTGTATATAGCCTCCACATTGACTCTGTACCGTAATACCCTGTATATAGCCTCCACATTGACTCTGTACCGTAATACCCTGTATATAGCCTCCACATTGACTCTGTACCCGTAATACCCTGTATATAGCCTCCACATTGACTCTGTACCGTAATACCCTGTATATAGCCTCCACATTGACTCTGTACCGTAATACCCTGTATATAGCCTCCACATTGACTCTGTACCGTAATACCCTGTATATAGCCTCCACATTGACTCTGTACCGTAATACCATGTATATAGCCTCCACATTGACTCTGTACCGTAATACCCTGTATATAGCCTCCACATTGACTCTGTACCGTAATACCCTGTATATAGCCTCCACATTGACTCTGTACCGTAATACCATGTATATAGCCTCCACATTGACTCTGTACCGTAATACCATGTATATAGCCTCCACATTGACTCTGTACCGTAATACCCTGTATATAGCCTCCACATTGACTCTGTACCGTAATACCCTGTATATAGCCTCCACATTGACTCTGTACCGTAATACCATGTATATAGCCTCCACATTGACTCTGTACCGTAATACCATGTATATAGCCTCCACATTGACTCTGTACCGTAATACCCTGTATATAGCCTCCACATTGACTCTGTACCGTAATACCCTGTATATAGCCTCCACATTGACTCTGTACCGTAATACCATGTATATAGCCTCCACATTGACTCTGTACCGTAATACCCTGTATATAGCCCCGCTATTGTTATTTACTGCTGCTCTTTAATTATTTGTTTACTTTACTTTTTTATTCGATTTTTATTTTCTTAAAACTGCATCGTTGGTTAAAGAGCTTGTAAGTAAGCATTTCACTGTAAGGTCTACACCTTTTCTACACCTGTATTCGGCACATGTGACAAATACATTTTTATTTTATTTTATTTAGCCTGTATTGTCTTTTTTGCTAATGGATTTGTGGAGCTCGTACCTGCTTGCCTTGTAGGCGTTGCATGCCACCAAGTCATCAGGGTTTCAATCTGCTGACATTGAATGCTGCAGTACGGGATCTCATCATTGTACGGATTTCTCCTTTCATCCAAGGTTTTTGGTTGGGGTATGTCTGGATTATTATTGTGGGTACAAATATCATCAACACATTTCCAGATGAAGCCTGTGACTGACGATGTATAGTCTTCAATGTGGATGGATGAGTGCAGGGTGGATGAATCTTAGTAAATATTCCAATCAGTATTCTCAAACAGATCTGCAGCATTGAGTCTGCCTACTCTGTCCAGCGCCTCACTATTCTCTTGTGTACGCTGGATCGTCTGTCTGTCTGTCTGTCTGTCTGTCTGTTTGTCCGCCCGCCCGCCCCCCCGCCCGCCCGCCCCCCCGCCCGCCCGCCCGCCTGTCTGACTATCACCCTTTATCTGTCTGTAATCTAACTCTACCTAGCCTCAGCTCTGCTCCCATGACATCCCTCACAGAAAAAGAGAGAGGTGATAAAGTGATGGCGGTCGGTAGAAAAAGGTCAGAAGAGATGAGAGCGAGAGATTGAAAGAGAGAGGAGTGCATAGGCTAAGTGGGAGTTAAGAAGGAAACAAGAGGGGGAGAGGACAGAGGGGATCGAGAGGAGGGAGAGAGGACAGAGGGGATAGAAGAGGACAGAGGGGATAGGAGAGGACAGAGGGGATAGGAGAGGACAGAGGGGATCGAGAGGAGGGAGAGAGGACAGAGGGGATAGGAGAGGACAGAGGGGATAGGAGAGGACAGAGGGGATCGAGAGGAGGGAGAGAGGACAGAGGGGATAGGAGAGGACAGAGGGGATCGAGAGGAGGAAGAGAGGACAGAGGGGATAGGAGAGGACAGAGGGGATCGAGAGGAGGAAGAGAGGACAGAGGGGATAGGAGAGGACAGAGGGGATAGGAGAGGACAGAGGGGATCGAGAGGAGGGAGAGAGGACAAAGGGGATAGGAGAGGACAGAGGGGATAGGAGAGGACAGAGAAAGGAGAGTAGAGAGAGAGAGGGAGAGAGAGAATTAGAGGAGGGACAGGGAGAAGGGGAGAAAGAGATCAGGACAGAGGAGAGTAAAGGGGAGAGAGGGAGAGAGAGAGGAAGGTGGCAGTAGCAGCATGTCATTTCACATGAGAATGAGGAGAGAGGGAGACGGATATGATCAGATCAGTGATGGTCTCACAGCTCGCTCTCCTTCTCTATCTCTCTCCCCTGTCCGTTCTTCTATAACCCCACAGTCTCTCTTTCAAACCACCCTGTGCTTTCTCTACTGCTCTCCACCTCTCTCTCTCTCTCTCTCTCTCTCTCTCTCTCTCTCTCTCTCTCTCTCTTGCTCTTTCTCCCTCTCTTTCTCTCACATACACTATCCCATGGTTTTCATATTTTAATAATTTTAATCAGACAATAATATTGGTTGGTTTAGACAGATGGTGTCTGTGCCGTGTTATATTCCCTAAACTCTGTCTAAGTCTCGGTCTCGTTCTCGGTCTCGCTCTCGGTCTCTGTCGCTGTGTATCTCTGGTGAAAGGGCCCAGAGTAAGATACGGTTTTTAATAACGAGTCTCTGCTATGGCTTTGTCTGCCAATATGAAAGACTGACAATAGATCAGGTTCACTTCTATAAATACATACATGATATCGAAGGGCTGCTCATTGGAAACAAGAGAGAATATAATTCAAACAAAACTTGTCGAAAATGATGTACAAACTGTACAACTGCAACAAAGTAAAAAAATCATTGTTTTAGATGGTTAGATGGATCACAGAGAGAAGACGGGCTAGATGGATCACAGAGAGAAGACGGGCTAGATGGATCACAGAGAGAAGACGGGCTAGATGGATCACAGAGAGAGGACGGGCTAGATGGATCACAGAGAGAGGACGGGCTAGATGGATCACAGAGAGAAGATGGGCTAGATGGATCACAGAGAGAAGATGGGTTAGATGGATCACAGAGAGAAGATGGGCTAGATGGATCACAGAGAGAAGATGGGCTAGATGGATCACAGAGAGAAGATGGGCTAGATGGATCACAGAGAGAAGATGGGCTAGATGGATCACAGAGAGAAGATGGGCTAGATGGATCACAGAGAGAAGATGGGCTAGATGGATCACAGAGAGAAGATGGGCTAGATGGATCACAGAGAAAACAGGCTAGATGGATCACAGAGAGAAGACGGGCTAGATGGATCACAGAGAGAGGACGGGCTAGATGGATCACAGAGAGAAGATGGGCTAGATGGATCACAGAGAAGACAGGCTAGATGGATCACAGAGAGAAGACGGGCTAGATGGATCACAGAGAGAGGACGGGCTAGATGGATCACAGAGAGAAGATGGGCTAGATGGATCACAGAGAAGACAGGCTAGATGGATCACAGAGAGAAGACGGGCTAGATGGATCACAGAGAGAGGACGGGCTAGATGGATCACAGAGAGAGGACGGGCTAGATGGATCACAGAGAAGACAGGCTAGATGCATCACAGAGAGAAGACGGGCTAGATGGATCACAGAGAGAGGACGGGCTAGATGGATCACAGAGAAGACAGGCTAGATGCATCACAGAGAGAAGACGGGCTAGATGGATCACAGAGAGAGGACGGGCTAGATGGATCACAGAGAAGACAGGCTAGATGCATCACAGAGAGAAGACGGGCTAGATGGATCACAGAGAGAAGACGGGCTAGATGGATCACAGAGAGAAGACGGGCTAGATGGATCACAGAGAGAAGACGGGCTAGATGGATCACAGAGAAGACAGGCTAGATGCATCACAGAGAGAAGACGGGCTAGATGGATCACAGAGAGAAGACGGGCTAGATGGATCACAGAGAGAAGACGGGCTAGATGGATCACAGAGAAGACAGGCTAAATGCATCACAGAGAGAAGACGGGCTAGATGGATCACAGAGAGAAGACGGGCTAGATGGATCACAGAGAAGACAGGCTAAATGCATCACAGAGAGAAGACGGGCTAGATGGATCACAGAGAGAGGACGGGCTAGATGGATCACAGAGAGAGGACGGGCTAGATGGATCACAGAGAGAGGACGGGCTAGATGGATCACAGAGAAGACGGGCTAGATGGATCACAGAGAGAAGACGGACTAGATGGATCACAGAGAGAAGACGGGCTAGATGGATCACAGAGAGAAGACGGGCTAGATGGATCACAGAGAGAAGACGGGCTAGATGGATCACAGAGAGAGGACGGGCTAGATGGATCACAGAGAAGACAGGCTAGATGGATCACAGAGAAGACAGGCTAGATGGATCACAGAGAGAAGACGGGCTAGATGGATCACAGAGAGAAGACGGGCTAGATGGATCACAGAGAGAAGACGGGCTAGATGCATCACAGAGAGAAGACGGGCTAGATGGATCACAGAGAAGACAGGCTAGATGCATCACAGAGAGAAGACGGGCTAGATGGATCACAGAGAGAAGACGGGCTAGATGGATCACAGAGAAGACAGGCTAAATGCATCACAGAGAGAAGACGGGCTAGATGGATCACAGAGAGAAGACGGGCTAGATGGATCACAGAGAAGACAGGCTAAATGCATCACAGAGAGAAGACGGGCTAGATGGATCACAGAGAGAAGACAGGCTAGATGGATCACAGAGAGAAGACAGGCTAGATGGATCACAGAGAAGACAGGCTAGATGGATCACAGAGAGAAGATGGGCTAGATGGATCACAGAGAAGACAGGCTAGATGGATCACAGAGAGAAGACGGGCTAGATGGATCACAGAGAGAAGACAGGCTAGATGGATCACAGAGAAGACAGCTTAGATGGATCACAGAGAGAAGACGGGCTAGATGGATCACAGAGAAGACAGGCTAGATGCATCACAGAGAGAAGACGGGCTAGATGGATCACAGAAAGAAGACGGGCTAGATGGATCACAGAGAAGACAGGCTAAATGCATCACAGAGAGAAGACGGGCTAGATGGATCACAGAAAGAAGACGGGCTAGATGGATCACAGAGAAGACAGGCTAAATGCATCACAGAGAGAAGACGGGCTAGATGGATCACAGAGAGAAGACAGGCTAGATGGATCACAGAGAGAAGACAGGCTAGATGGATCACAGAGAAGACAGGCTAGATGGATCACAGAGAGAAGATGGGCTAGATGGATCACAGAGAAGACAGGCTAGATGGATCACAGAGAGAAGACGGGCTAGATGGATCACAGAGAGAAGACAGGCTAGATGGATCACAGAGAAGACAGCTTAGATGGATCACAGAGAGAAGACGGGCTAGATGGATCACAGAGAAGACAGGCTAGATGCATCACAGAGAGAAGACAGGCTAGATGGATCACAGAGAAGACGGGCTAGATGGATCACAGAGAGAAGACGGGCTAGATGGATCACAGAGAGAAGACGGGCTAGATGGATCACAGAGAAGACAGGCTAAATGCATCACAGAGAGAAGACGGGCTAGATGGATCACAGAGAGAAGACAGGCTAGATGGATCACAGAGAGAAGACAGGCTAGATGGATCACAGAGAAGACAGGCTAGATGGATCACAGAGAGAAGACGGGCTAGATGGATCACAGAGAGAAGACGGGCTAGATGGATAACAGAGAAGACAGGCTAGATGCATCACAGAGAGAAGACGGGCTAGATGGATCAGATGGATCAGATTAGATGGATCACAGAGAGAAGACGGGCTAGATGGATCACAGAGAGAAGACGGGCTAGATGGATCACAGAGAAGACAGGCTAGATGCATCACAGTGAGAAGACGGGCTAGATGGATCACAGAGAGAAGACGGGCTAGATGGATCACAGAGAAGACAGGCTAGATGCATCACAGAGAGAAGACGGGCTAGATGGATCAGATGGATCAGATTAGATGGATCACAGAGAGAAGACGGGCTAGATGGATCACAGAGAGAAGACGGGCTAGATGGATCAGATGGATCAGATTAGATGGATCACAGAGAGAAGACGGGATAGATGGATCACAGAGAAGACAGGCTAGATGCATCACAGAGAGAAGACGGGCTAGATGGATCACAGAGAAGACAGGCTAGATGCATCACAGAGAGAAGACGGGCTAGATGGATCACAGAGAGAAGACAGGCTAGATGGATCACAGAGAGAAGACAGGCTAGATGGATCACAGAGAGAAGACAGGCTAGATGGATCACAGAGAAGACAGGCTAGATGGATCACAGAGAGAAGACGGGCTAGAAGTATCACAGAGAGAAGACAGGCTAGATGGATCACAGAGAAGACAGTCTAGATGGATCACAGAGAGAAGACTGACTAGATGGATCACAGAGAAGACAGGCTAGATGGATCACAGAGAAGACAGGCTAGATGGAGGACAGAGAAGACGGGCTAGATGGATCACAGAGAGAAGACAGGCTAGATGGAGGACAGAGAAGACGGGCTAGATGGAGGACAGAGAAGACGGGCTAGATGGAGGACAGAGAGAAGACGGGCTAGATGGAGGACAGAGAGAAGACGGGCTAGATGGAGGACAGAGAGAAGACGGGCTAGATGGAGGACAGAGAAGTAGGGCTAGATGGAGGACAGAGAGAAGACGGGCTAGATGGAGGACAGAGAGAAGACGGGCTAGATGGAGGACAGAGAGAAGACGGGCTAGATGGAGGACAGAGAAGTAGGGCTAGATGGAGGACAGAGAGAAGACGGGCTAGATGGATCACAGAGAAGACGGGCTAGATGGATCACAGAGAAGACGGGCTAGATGGAGGACAGAGAGAAGACGGGCTAGATGGAGGACAGAGAAGACGGGCTAGATAGATGGCAGAGAGAAGACGGGCTAGATGGATCACAGAGAGAAGACGGGCTAGATGGATCACAGAGAGAAGACGGGCTAGATAGATGGCAGAGAGAAGACGGGCTAGATGGATCACAGAGAGAAGACGGGCTAGATAGATGGCAGAGAGAAGACGGGCTAGATGGATCACAGAGAGAAGACGGGCTAGATAGATGGCAGAGAGAAGACGGGCTAGATGGATCACAGAGAGAAGACGGGCTAGATGGATCACAGAGAGAAGACGGGTTAGATAGATGGCAGAGAGAAGACGGGCTAGATGGATCACAGAGAGAAGACGGGCTAGATAGATGGCAGAGAGAAGACGGGCTAGATGGATCACAGAGAGAAGACAGGCTAGATGGATCACAGAGAGAAGACGGGCTAGATGGATTGCAGAGAGAAGACGGGCTAGATGGATCACAGAGAGAAGATGGGCTAGATGGATCACAGAGAGAAGACGAGCTAGATGGAGGACAGAGAGAAGACGGGCTAGATGGATCACAGAGAGAAGACGGGCTAGATGGATCACAGAGAAGACGGGCTAGATGGATCACAGAGAGAAGACGGGCTAGATGGATCACAGAGAAGACAGCTTAGATGGATCACAGAGAGAAGACGGGCTAGATGGATCACAGAGAAGACAGGCTAGATGCATCACAGAGAGAAGACGGGCTAGATGGATCACAGAAAGAAGACGGGCTAGATGGATCACAGAGAAGACAGGCTAAATGCATCACAGAGAGAAGACGGGCTAGATGGATCACAGAAAGAAGACGGGCTAGATGGATCACAGAGAAGACAGGCTAAATGCATCACAGAGAGAAGACGGGCTAGATGGATCACAGAGAGAAGACAGGCTAGATGGATCACAGAGAGAAGACAGGCTAGATGGATCACAGAGAAGACAGGCTAGATGGATCACAGAGAGAAGATGGGCTAGATGGATCACAGAGAAGACAGGCTAGATGGATCACAGAGAGAAGACGGGCTAGATGGATCACAGAGAGAAGACAGGCTAGATGGATCACAGAGAAGACAGCTTAGATGGATCACAGAGAGAAGACGGGCTAGATGGATCACAGAGAAGACAGGCTAGATGCATCACAGAGAGAAGACAGGCTAGATGGATCACAGAGAAGACGGGCTAGATGGATCACAGAGAGAAGACGGGCTAGATGGATCACAGAGAGAAGACGGGCTAGATGGATCACAGAGAAGACAGGCTAAATGCATCACAGAGAGAAGACGGGCTAGATGGATCACAGAGAGAAGACAGGCTAGATGGATCACAGAGAGAAGACAGGCTAGATGGATCACAGAGAAGACAGGCTAGATGGATCACAGAGAGAAGACGGGCTAGATGGATCACAGAGAGAAGACGGGCTAGATGGATAACAGAGAAGACAGGCTAGATGCATCACAGAGAGAAGACGGGCTAGATGGATCAGATGGATCAGATTAGATGGATCACAGAGAGAAGACGGGCTAGATGGATCACAGAGAGAAGACGGGCTAGATGGATCACAGAGAAGACAGGCTAGATGCATCACAGTGAGAAGACGGGCTAGATGGATCACAGAGAGAAGACGGGCTAGATGGATCACAGAGAAGACAGGCTAGATGCATCACAGAGAGAAGACGGGCTAGATGGATCAGATGGATCAGATTAGATGGATCACAGAGAGAAGACGGGCTAGATGGATCACAGAGAGAAGACGGGCTAGATGGATCAGATGGATCAGATTAGATGGATCACAGAGAGAAGACGGGATAGATGGATCACAGAGAAGACAGGCTAGATGCATCACAGAGAGAAGACGGGCTAGATGGATCACAGAGAAGACAGGCTAGATGCATCACAGAGAGAAGACGGGCTAGATGGATCACAGAGAGAAGACAGGCTAGATGGATCACAGAGAGAAGACAGGCTAGATGGATCACAGAGAGAAGACAGGCTAGATGGATCACAGAGAAGACAGGCTAGATGGATCACAGAGAGAAGACGGGCTAGAAGTATCACAGAGAGAAGACAGGCTAGATGGATCACAGAGAAGACAGTCTAGATGGATCACAGAGAGAAGACTGACTAGATGGATCACAGAGAAGACAGGCTAGATGGATCACAGAGAAGACAGGCTAGATGGAGGACAGAGAAGACGGGCTAGATGGATCACAGAGAGAAGACAGGCTAGATGGAGGACAGAGAAGACGGGCTAGATGGAGGACAGAGAAGACGGGCTAGATGGAGGACAGAGAGAAGACGGGCTAGATGGAGGACAGAGAGAAGACGGGCTAGATGGAGGACAGAGAGAAGACGGGCTAGATGGAGGACAGAGAAGTAGGGCTAGATGGAGGACAGAGAGAAGACGGGCTAGATGGAGGACAGAGAGAAGACGGGCTAGATGGAGGACAGAGAGAAGACGGGCTAGATGGAGGACAGAGAAGTAGGGCTAGATGGAGGACAGAGAGAAGACGGGCTAGATGGATCACAGAGAAGACGGGCTAGATGGATCACAGAGAAGACGGGCTAGATGGAGGACAGAGAGAAGACGGGCTAGATGGAGGACAGAGAAGACGGGCTAGATAGATGGCAGAGAGAAGACGGGCTAGATGGATCACAGAGAGAAGACGGGCTAGATGGATCACAGAGAGAAGACGGGCTAGATAGATGGCAGAGAGAAGACGGGCTAGATGGATCACAGAGAGAAGACGGGCTAGATAGATGGCAGAGAGAAGACGGGCTAGATGGATCACAGAGAGAAGACGGGCTAGATAGATGGCAGAGAGAAGACGGGCTAGATGGATCACAGAGAGAAGACGGGCTAGATGGATCACAGAGAGAAGACGGGTTAGATAGATGGCAGAGAGAAGACGGGCTAGATGGATCACAGAGAGAAGACGGGCTAGATAGATGGCAGAGAGAAGACGGGCTAGATGGATCACAGAGAGAAGACAGGCTAGATGGATCACAGAGAGAAGACGGGCTAGATGGATTGCAGAGAGAAGACGGGCTAGATGGATCACAGAGAGAAGATGGGCTAGATGGATCACAGAGAGAAGACGAGCTAGATGGAGGACAGAGAGAAGACGGGCTAGATGGATCACAGAGAGAAGACGGGCTAGATGGATCACAGAGAAGACGGGCTAGATGGATCACAGAGAGAAGACGGGCTAGATGGATCACAGAGAGAAGACGGGCTAGATGGATCACAGAGAGAAGACGGGCTAGATGGATCACAGAGAGAAGACGGGCTAGATGGATCACAGAGAGAAGACGGGCTAGATGGAGGACAGCGAGAAGACGGGCTAGATGGATCACAGAGAGAAGACGGGCTAGATGGAGGACAGAGAAGACGGGCTAGATGGATCACAGAGAGAAGACGGGCTAGATGGATCACAGAGAAGACGGGCTAGATGGAGGACAGAGAGAAGACGGGCTAGATGGATCACAGAGAGAAGACGGGCTAGATGGATCACAGAGAAGACGGGCTAGATGGAGGACAGAGAGAAGACGGGCTAGATGGATCACAGAGAAGACGGGCTAGATGGATCACAGAGAGAAGACGGGCTAGATGGATCACAGAGAGAAGACGGGCTAGATGGATCACAGAGAAGACAGGCTAGATGCATCACAGAGAGAAGACGGGCTAGATGGATCAGATGGATCAGATTAGATGGATCACAGAGAGAAGACGGGCTAGATGGATCACAGAGAGAAGACGGGCTAGATGGATCAGATGGATCAGATTAGATGGATCACAGAGAGAAGACGGGCTAGATGGATCACAGAGAAGACAGGCTAGATGCATCACAGAGAGAAGACGGGCTAGATGGATCACAGAGAAGACAGGCTAGATGCATCACAGAGAGAAGACGGGCTAGATGGATCACAGAGAGAAGACAGGCTAGATGGATCACAGAGAGAAGACAGGCTAGATGGATCACAGAGAGAAGACAGGCTAGATGGATCACAGAGAAGACAGGCTAGATGGATCACAGAGAGAAGATGGGCTAGATGTATCACAGAGAGAAGACAGGCTAGATGGATCACAGAGAAGACAGCTTAGATGGATCACAGAGAGAAACAGGCTAGATGGATCACAGAGAGAAGACAGGCTAGATGGATCACAGATAAGACAGGCAAGACGGATCACAGAGAAGACAGGCTAGATGGATCACAGAGAGAAGACGGGCTAGATGGATGACAGAGAGAAGACGGGCTAGATGGATCACTGAGAGAAGACAGGCTAGATGGATCACACAGAGAAGACAGTCTAGATGGATCACAGAGAGAAGACGGACTAGATGGATCACAGAGAAGACAGGCTAGATGGATCACAGAGAAGACAGGCTAGATGGAGGACAGAGAAGACGGGCTAGATGGATCACAGAGAGAAGACAGGCTAGATGGAGGACAGAGAAGACGGGCTAGATGGAGGACAGAGAAGACGGGCTAGATGGAGGACAGAGAGAAGACGGGCTAGATGGAGGACAGAGAAGACGGGCTAGATGGAGGACAGAGAGAAGACGGGCTAGATGGAGGACAGAGAGAAGACGGGCTAGATGGAGGACAGAGAGAAGACGGGCTAGATGGAGGACAGAGAGAAGACGGGCTAGATGGAGGACAGAGAAGTAGGGCTAGATGGAGGACAGAGAGAAGACGGGCTAGATGGATCACAGAGAAGACGGGCTAGATGGATCACAGAGAAGACGGGCTAGATGGAGGGCAGAGAGAAGACGGGCTAGATGGATCACAGAGAGAAGACGGGCTAGATAGATGGCAGAGAGAAGACGGGCTAGATGGATCACAGAGAGAAGACGGGCTAGATAGATGGCAGAGAGAAGACGGGCTAGATGGATAACAGAGAAGACAGGCTAGATGCATCACAGAGAGAAGACGGGCTAGATGGATCAGATGGATCAGATTAGATGGATCACAGAGAGAAGACGGGCTAGATGGATCACAGAGAGAAGACGGGCTAGATGGATCACAGAGAAGACAGGCTAGATGCATCACAGAGAGAAGACGGGCTAGATGGATCACAGAGAGAAGACGGGCTAGATGGATCACAGAGAAGACAGGCTAGATGCATCACAGAGAGAAGACGGGCTAGATGGATCAGATGGATCAGATTAGATGGATCACAGAGAGAAGACGGGCTAGATGGATCACAGAGAGAAGACGGGCTAGATGGATCAGATGGATCAGATTAGATGGATCACAGAGAGAAGACGGGATAGATGGATCACAGAGAAGACAGGCTAGATGCATCACAGAGAGAAGACGGGCTAGATGGATCACAGAGAAGACAGGCTAGATGCATCACAGAGAGAAGACGGGCTAGATGGATCACAGAGAGAAGACAGGCTAGATGGATCACAGAGAGAAGACAGGCTAGATGGATCACAGAGAGAAGACAGGCTAGATGGATCACAGAGAAGACAGGCTAGATGGATCACAGAGAGAAGACGGGCTAGAAGTATCACAGAGAGAAGACAGGCTAGATGGATCACAGAGAAGACAGTCTAGATGGATCACAGAGAGAAGACTGACTAGATGGATCACAGAGAAGACAGGCTAGATGGATCACAGAGAAGACAGGCTAGATGGAGGACAGAGAAGACGGGCTAGATGGATCACAGAGAGAAGACAGGCTAGATGGAGGACAGAGAAGACGGGCTAGATGGAGGACAGAGAAGACGGGCTAGATGGAGGACAGAGAGAAGACGGGCTAGATGGAGGACAGAGAGAAGACGGGCTAGATGGAGGACAGAGAGAAGACGGGCTAGATGGAGGACAGAGAAGTAGGGCTAGATGGAGGACAGAGAGAAGACGGGCTAGATGGAGGACAGAGAGAAGACGGGCTAGATGGAGGACAGAGAGAAGACGGGCTAGATGGAGGACAGAGAAGTAGGGCTAGATGGAGGACAGAGAGAAGACGGGCTAGATGGATCACAGAGAAGACGGGCTAGATGGATCACAGAGAAGACGGGCTAGATGGAGGACAGAGAGAAGACGGGCTAGATGGAGGACAGAGAAGACGGGCTAGATAGATGGCAGAGAGAAGACGGGCTAGATGGATCACAGAGAGAAGACGGGCTAGATGGATCACAGAGAGAAGACGGGCTAGATAGATGGCAGAGAGAAGACGGGCTAGATGGATCACAGAGAGAAGACGGGCTAGATAGATGGCAGAGAGAAGACGGGCTAGATGGATCACAGAGAGAAGACGGGCTAGATAGATGGCAGAGAGAAGACGGGCTAGATGGATCACAGAGAGAAGACGGGCTAGATAGATGGCAGAGAGAAGACGGGCTAGATGGATCACAGAGAGAAGACGGGCTAGATGGATCACAGAGAGAAGACGGGTTAGATAGATGGCAGAGAGAAGACGGGCTAGATGGATCACAGAGAGAAGACGGGCTAGATAGATGGCAGAGAGAAGACGGGCTAGATGGATCACAGAGAGAAGACAGGCTAGATGGATCACAGAGAGAAGACGGGCTAGATGGATTGCAGAGAGAAGACGGGCTAGATGGATCACAGAGAGAAGATGGGCTAGATGGATCACAGAGAGAAGACGGGCTAGATGGAGGACAGAGAGAAGACGGGCTAGATGGATCACAGAGAGAAGACGGGCTAGATGGATCACAGAGAAGACGGGCTAGATGGATCACAGAGAGAAGACGGGCTAGATGGATCACAGAGAGAAGACGGGCTAGATGGATCACAGAGAGAAGACGGGCTAGATGGATCACAGAGAGAAGACGGGCTAGATGGAGGACAGCGAGAAGACGGGCTAGATGGATCACAGAGAGAAGACGGGCTAGATGGAGGACAGAGAAGACGGGCTAGATGGATCACAGAGAGAAGACGGGCTAGATGGATCACAGAGAAGACGGGCTAGATGGAGGACAGAGAGAAGACGGGCTAGATGGATCACAGAGAGAAGACGGGCTAGATGGATCACAGAGAAGACGGGCTAGATGGAGGACAGAGAGAAGACGGGCTAGATGGATCACAGAGAAGACGGGCTAGATGGATCACAGAGAGAAGACGGGCTAGATGGATCACAGAGAGAAGACGGGCTAGATGGATCACAGAGAAGACAGGCTAGATGCATCACAGAGAGAAGACGGGCTAGATGGATCAGATGGATCAGATTAGATGGATCACAGAGAGAAGACGGGCTAGATGGATCACAGAGAGAAGACGGGCTAGATGGATCAGATGGATCAGATTAGATGGATCACAGAGAGAAGACGGGCTAGATGGATCACAGAGAAGACAGGCTAGATGCATCACAGAGAGAAGACGGGCTAGATGGATCACAGAGAAGACAGGCTAGATGCATCACAGAGAGAAGACGGGCTAGATGGATCACAGAGAGAAGACAGGCTAGATGGATCACAGAGAGAAGACAGGCTAGATGGATCACAGAGAGAAGACAGGCTAGATGGATCACAGAGAAGACAGGCTAGATGGATCACAGAGAGAAGATGGGCTAGATGTATCACAGAGAGAAGACAGGCTAGATGGATCACAGAGAAGACAGCTTAGATGGATCACAGAGAGAAACAGGCTAGATGGATCACAGAGAGAAGACAGGCTAGATGGATCACAGATAAGACAGGCAAGACGGATCACAGAGAAGACAGGCTAGATGGATCACAGAGAGAAGACGGGCTAGATGGATGACAGAGAGAAGACGGGCTAGATGGATCACTGAGAGAAGACAGGCTAGATGGATCACACAGAGAAGACAGTCTAGATGGATCACAGAGAGAAGACGGACTAGATGGATCACAGAGAAGACAGGCTAGATGGATCACAGAGAAGACAGGCTAGATGGAGGACAGAGAAGACGGGCTAGATGGATCACAGAGAGAAGACAGGCTAGATGGAGGACAGAGAAGACGGGCTAGATGGAGGACAGAGAAGACGGGCTAGATGGAGGACAGAGAGAAGACTGACTAGATGGATCACAGAGAAGACAGGCTAGATGGATCACAGAGAAGACAGGCTAGATGGAGGACAGAGAAGACGGGCTAGATGGATCACAGAGAGAAGACAGGCTAGATGGAGGACAGAGAAGACGGGCTAGATGGAGGACAGAGAAGACGGGCTAGATGGAGGACAGAGAGAAGACGGGCTAGATGGAGGACAGAGAGAAGACGGGCTAGATGGAGGACAGAGAGAAGACGGGCTAGATGGAGGACAGAGAAGTAGGGCTAGATGGAGGACAGAGAGAAGACGGGCTAGATGGAGGACAGAGAGAAGACGGGCTAGATGGAGGACAGAGAGAAGACGGGCTAGATGGAGGACAGAGAAGTAGGGCTAGATGGAGGACAGAGAGAAGACGGGCTAGATGGATCACAGAGAAGACGGGCTAGATGGATCACAGAGAAGACGGGCTAGATGGAGGACAGAGAGAAGACGGGCTAGATGGAGGACAGAGAAGACGGGCTAGATAGATGGCAGAGAGAAGACGGGCTAGATGGATCACAGAGAGAAGACGGGCTAGATGGATCACAGAGAGAAGACGGGCTAGATAGATGGCAGAGAGAAGACGGGCTAGATGGATCACAGAGAGAAGACGGGCTAGATAGATGGCAGAGAGAAGACGGGCTAGATGGATCACAGAGAGAAGACGGGCTAGATAGATGGCAGAGAGAAGACGGGCTAGATGGATCACAGAGAGAAGACGGGCTAGATAGATGGCAGAGAGAAGACGGGCTAGATGGATCACAGAGAGAAGACGGGCTAGATGGATCACAGAGAGAAGACGGGTTAGATAGATGGCAGAGAGAAGACGGGCTAGATGGATCACAGAGAGAAGACGGGCTAGATAGATGGCAGAGAGAAGACGGGCTAGATGGATCACAGAGAGAAGACAGGCTAGATGGATCACAGAGAGAAGACGGGCTAGATGGATTGCAGAGAGAAGACGGGCTAGATGGATCACAGAGAGAAGATGGGCTAGATGGATCACAGAGAGAAGACGGGCTAGATGGAGGACAGAGAGAAGACGGGCTAGATGGATCACAGAGAGAAGACGGGCTAGATGGATCACAGAGAAGACGGGCTAGATGGATCACAGAGAGAAGACGGGCTAGATGGATCACAGAGAGAAGACGGGCTAGATGGATCACAGAGAGAAGACGGGCTAGATGGATCACAGAGAGAAGACGGGCTAGATGGAGGACAGCGAGAAGACGGGCTAGATGGATCACAGAGAGAAGACGGGCTAGATGGAGGACAGAGAAGACGGGCTAGATGGATCACAGAGAGAAGACGGGCTAGATGGATCACAGAGAAGACGGGCTAGATGGAGGACAGAGAGAAGACGGGCTAGATGGATCACAGAGAGAAGACGGGCTAGATGGATCACAGAGAAGACGGGCTAGATGGAGGACAGAGAGAAGACGGGCTAGATGGATCACAGAGAAGACGGGCTAGATGGATCACAGAGAGAAGACGGGCTAGATGGATCACAGAGAGAAGACGGGCTAGATGGATCACAGAGAAGACAGGCTAGATGCATCACAGAGAGAAGACGGGCTAGATGGATCAGATGGATCAGATTAGATGGATCACAGAGAGAAGACGGGCTAGATGGATCACAGAGAGAAGACGGGCTAGATGGATCAGATGGATCAGATTAGATGGATCACAGAGAGAAGACGGGCTAGATGGATCACAGAGAAGACAGGCTAGATGCATCACAGAGAGAAGACGGGCTAGATGGATCACAGAGAAGACAGGCTAGATGCATCACAGAGAGAAGACGGGCTAGATGGATCACAGAGAGAAGACAGGCTAGATGGATCACAGAGAGAAGACAGGCTAGATGGATCACAGAGAGAAGACAGGCTAGATGGATCACAGAGAAGACAGGCTAGATGGATCACAGAGAGAAGATGGGCTAGATGTATCACAGAGAGAAGACAGGCTAGATGGATCACAGAGAAGACAGCTTAGATGGATCACAGAGAGAAACAGGCTAGATGGATCACAGAGAGAAGACAGGCTAGATGGATCACAGATAAGACAGGCAAGACGGATCACAGAGAAGACAGGCTAGATGGATCACAGAGAGAAGACGGGCTAGATGGATGACAGAGAGAAGACGGGCTAGATGGATCACTGAGAGAAGACAGGCTAGATGGATCACACAGAGAAGACAGTCTAGATGGATCACAGAGAGAAGACGGACTAGATGGATCACAGAGAAGACAGGCTAGATGGATCACAGAGAAGACAGGCTAGATGGAGGACAGAGAAGACGGGCTAGATGGATCACAGAGAGAAGACAGGCTAGATGGAGGACAGAGAAGACGGGCTAGATGGAGGACAGAGAAGACGGGCTAGATGGAGGACAGAGAGAAGACGGGCTAGATGGAGGACAGAGAAGACGGGCTAGATGGAGGACAGAGAGAAGACGGGCTAGATGGAGGACAGAGAGAAGACGGGCTAGATGGAGGACAGAGAGAAGACGGGCTAGATGGAGGACAGAGAGAAGACGGGCTAGATGGAGGACAGAGAAGTAGGGCTAGATGGAGGACAGAGAGAAGACGGGCTAGATGGATCACAGAGAAGACGGGCTAGATGGATCACAGAGAAGACGGGCTAGATGGAGGGCAGAGAGAAGACGGGCTAGATGGATCACAGAGAGAAGACGGGCTAGATAGATGGCAGAGAGAAGACGGGCTAGATGGATCACAGAGAGAAGACGGGCTAGATAGATGGCAGAGAGAAGACGGGCTAGATGGATCACAGAGAGAAGACGGGCTAGATGGATCACAGAGAGAAGACGGGCTAGATGGAGGACAGCGAGAAGACGGACTAGATGGATCACAGAGAGAAGACGGGCTAGATGGAGGACAGAGAAGACGGGCTAGATGGATCACAGAGAGAAGACGGGCTAGATGGATCACAGAGAGAAGACGGGCTAGATGGATCACAGAGAGAAGACGGGCTAGATGGAGGACAGCGAGAAGACGGACTAGATGGATCACAGAGAGAAGACGGGCTAGATGGAGGACAGAGAAGACGGGCTAGATGGATCACAGAGATAAGACGGGCTAGATGGATCACAGAGAAGACGGGCTAGATGGATCACAGAGAGAAGACGGGCTAGATGGATCACAGAGAGAAGACGGGCTAGATGGATCACAGAGAGAAGACGGGCTAGATGGATCACAGAGAAGACGGGCTAGATGGATCACAGAGAGAAGACGGGCTAGATGGATCACAGAGAAGACAGGCTAGATGGATCACAGAGAAGACGGGCTAGATGGAGGACAGAGAGAAGACGGGCTAGATGGATCACAGAGAAGACGGGCTAGATGGATCACAGAGAGAAGACGGGCTAGATGGATCACAGAGAGAAGACGGGCTAGATGGATCACAGAGAAGACAGGCTAGATGGATCACAGAGAAGACGGGCTAGATGGATCACAGAGAAGACAGGCTAGATGGATCACAGAGAAGACGGGCTAGATGGAGGACAGAGAGAAGACGGGCTAGATGGATCACAGAGAAGACAGGCTAGATGGATCACAGAGAGAAGACGGGCTAGATGGATCACAGAGAGAAGACGGGCTAGATGGATCACAGAGAAGACAGGCTAGATGGATCACAGAGAAGACGGGCTAGATGGATCACAGAGAGAAGACAGGCTAGATGGAGGACAGAGAGAAGACGGGCTGGATGGAGGACAGAGAGAAGACAGGCTAGATGGGAGACAGAGAGAAGACAGGCTAGATGGATCACAGAGAAGACAGGCTAGATGGGAGACAGAGAGAAGACAGCTAGATGGGAGACAGAGAAGACAGGCTAGATGGGAGACAGAGAGAAGACAGGCTAGATGGGAGACTACCTTCATGGATGCAGCTTCCATCAGTATGGATGGAGTGTCCTGTTCTGTCCTCACAGGGACGTTGTTTAAGTGACCAGGGGAGGGAGATTAACACACACACACACACACACACACACACACACACACACACACACACACACACACACACACACACACACACACACAGAGGTAATGCTCCTTGAGTCTTCATTTCCTAGCAGCTTCATCTACGTGGTTAAAAGATGAAAACTATGTTTTTTAATAGAGAATAATTGTCTAACTTTGCCACTGTGCCACTGTCTACTTCCGGCGCCGACAGAGATGGCCGCCTCGCCTCGCGTTCCTAGGAAACTATGCAGTTTTTAGTTTTTTTACGTGTTGTTTCTTACATTAGTACCCCAGGTCATCTTAGGTTTCAATACATACAGTCGAGAAGAACTACTGAATATAAGATCAGCGTCAACTCACCATCAGTACGACCAAGAATATGTTTTTCGCGACGCGGATCCTGTGTTCTGCCTTACAAACAGGACAACTGAGTGGATTCCATGCAGCGACCCAAAAAAACGAGGCGGTCTTCTGGTCAGACTCCGGAGACGGGCACACCGTGCACCACTCCCTAGCATTCTTCTTGCCAATGTCCAGTCTCTTGACAACAAGGTTGATGAAATCCGAGCAAGGGTAGCATTCCAGAAGGACATCAGAGACTGCAACGTTCTTTGCTTCACGGAAACATGGCTCACTGGAGAGACGCTATCCGAGGCGGTGCAGCCAACGGGTTTCTCCAAGCATCGCGCCGACAGAAACAAACATCTTTCTGGTAAGAAGAGGGGCGGGGGCGTATGCCTTATGGCTAACGTGACATGGTGTGATGAAAGAAACATACAGGAACTCAAATCCTTCTGTTCACCTGATTTAGATTTCCTCACAATCAAATGTAGACCGCATTATCTACCAAGAGAATTCTCTTCGATTATAATCACAGCCGTATATATCCCCCCCAAGCAGACACATCGATGGCTCTGAACGAACTTTATTTAACTCTCTGCAAACTGGAAACGATTTATCCGGAGGCTGCATTCATTGTAGCTGGGGATTTTAACAAGGCTAATATGAAAACAAGACTCCCTAAATTTTATCAGCATATCGATTGTGCAACCAGGGGTGGAAAGACCTTGGATCATTGTTACTCTAACTTCCGCGACGCATATAAGGCCCTGCCCCGCCCCCCTTTCGGAAAAGCTGACCACAACTCCATTTTGTTGATCCTTGCCTACAGACAGAAACTAAAACAAGAGGCTCCCACGCTGACGTCTGTCCAATGCTGGTCCGACCAAGCTGACTCCAGACTCCAAGACTGCTTCCATCACGTGGACTGGGACATGTTTCGTATTGCGTCAGATAACAATATTGACGAATACGCTGATTCGGTGTGCGAGTTCATTAGAACGTGCGTTGAAGATGTCGTTCCCATAGCAACGATTAAAACATTCCCTAACCAGAAACCGTGGATTGATGGCAGCATTCGTGTGGAACTGAAAGCGCGAACCACTGCTTTTAATCAGGGCAAGGTGTCTGGTAACATGACCGAATACAAACAGTGCAGCTATTCCCTCCGCAAGGCTATCAAACAAGCTAAGCGTCAGTACAGAGACAAAGTAGAATCTCAATTCAACGGCTCAGACACAAGAGGCATGCGGCAGGGTCTACAGTCAATCACGGACTACAGGAAGAAATCCAGCCCAGTCACGGACCAGGATGTCTTGCTCCCAGGCAGACTAAATAACTTTTTTGCCCGCTTTGAGGACAATACAGTGCCACTGACACGGCCTGCAACGAAAACATGCGGTCTCTCCTTCACTGCAGCCGAGGTGAGTAAAACATTTAAACGTGTTAACCCTCGCAAGGCTGCAGGCCCAGACGGCATCCCCAGCCGCGCCCTCAGAGCATGCGCAGACCAGCTGGCCGGTGTGTTTACGGACATATTCAATCAATCCCTATACCAGTCTGCTGTTCCCACATGCTTCAAGAGGGCCATCATTGTTCCTGTTCCCAAGAAAGCTAAGGTAACTGAGCTAAACGACTACCGCCCCGTAGCACTCACATCCGTCATCATGAAGTGCTTTGAGAGACTAGTCAAGGACCATATCACCTCCACCCTACCTGACACCCTAGACCCACTCCAAAATAGCTTACCGCTCAAATAGGTCCACAGACGATGCAATCTCAACCACACTGCACACTGCCCTAACCCATCTGGACAAGAGGAATACCTATGTGAGAATGCTGTTCATCGACTACAGCTCGGCATTCAACACCATAGTACCCTCCAAGCTCGTCATCAAGCTCAAGACCCTGGGTCTCGACCCCGCCCTGTGCAACTGGGTACTGGACTTCCTGACGGGCCGCCCCCAGGTGGTGAGGGTAGGCAACAACATCTCCTCCCCGCTGATCCTCAACACTGGGACCCCACAAGGGTGCGTTCTGAGCCCTCTCCTGTACTCCCTGTTCACCCACGACTGCGTGGCCACGCACGCCTCCAACTCAATCATCAAGTTTGCGGACGACACAACAGTGGTAGGCTTGATTACCAACAACTACGAGACGGCCTACAGGAAGGAGGTGAGGGTCCTCGGAGTGTGGTGTCAGGAAAATAACCTCACACTCAACGTCAACAAAACTAAGGAGATGATTGTGGACTTCAGGAAACAGCAGAGGGAACACCCCCCTATCCACATCGATGGAACAGTAGTGGAGAGGGTAGCAAGTTTTAAGTTCCTCGGCATACACATCACAGACAAACTGAATTGGTCCACTCACACAGACAGCATCGTGAAGAAGGCGCAGCAGCGCCTCTTCAACCTCAGGAGGCTGAAGAAATTCGGCTTGTCACCAAAAGCACTCACAAACTTCTACAGATGCACAATCGAGAGCATCCTGTCGGGCTGTATCACCGCCTGGTACGGCAACTGCTCCGCCCTCAACCGTAAGGCTCTCCAGAGGGTAGTGAGGTCTGCACAACACATCACCGGGGGCAAACTACCTGCCCTCCAGGACACCTACACCACCCGATGTTACAGGAATGCCATAAAGATCATCAAGGACAACAACCACCCGAGCCATTGCCTGTTCACCCCGCTATCATCCAGAAGGCGAGGTCAGTACAGGTGCATCAAAGCTGGGACCGAGAGACTGAAAAACAGCTTCTATCTCAAGGCCATCAGACTGTTAAACAGCCACCACTAACATTGAGTGGCTGCTGCCAACACACTGACAATGACACTGACTCAACTCCAGCCACTTTAATAATGGGAATTGATAGGAAATGATGTAAATATATCACTAGCCACTTTAAACAATGCTACCTTATATAATGTTACTTACCCTACATTATTCATCTCATATGCATACGTATATACTGTACTCTATATCATCGACTGCATCCTTGCATGTACCACTAGCCACTTTAACTATGCCACTTTGTTTACATACTCATCTCATATGTATATACTGTACTCGATATCATCTACTGTATCTTGCCTATGCTGCTCTGTACCATCACTCATTCATATATCCTTATGTACATATTCTTTATCCCCTTACACTGTGTATAAGACAGTAGTTTTGGAATTGTTAGTTAGATTACTTGTTGGTTATTACTGCATTGTCGGAACTAGAAGCACAAGCATTTCGCTACACTCGCATTAACATCTGCTAACCATGTGTATGTGACAAATAAAATTTGATTTGATTTGAATACGTGTGTGTGTGTGTGTGTGTGTGTATGTCTGCTTGCCTGCGAGTCAAACCTGAATACACTCCCAGAGACACATTGCAGTCTATTTGTATCCAGGTTGTTTCTGATGCATCAGTGAAAACAAACACTGTGTATTCACAGTCAACAATGAGATATATTTTCATAAACGGATATGACCTAACGTCCTCTGACACACACACACACACACACACACACACACACACACACACACACACACACACACACACACACACACACACACACACACACACACACACACACACATATCCTCTCTGGTCCTGACAGTTCTCTCCCTCTCTTCCCCTCTCTCTCTGTCTCTCCCTCTCTCCCTCTCTCCCCCTCTCTCTAACTCTCCCCCCCCCCCCTCTCTCTCTCTCTCTCTCTCTCTCTCTCTGTCTTTCTCTCTCTCTCTCTCTCCCTCTTTCCTTCTCTCCCCCTCTCTTCCTCTCCCCCCTCTCTCTATCTCTCTCCCCTCTCTCCCTCTTTCCTTCTCGCCCTCTCTCTCCCTCTTCCCCCCCTCTTTTTCTCTCTCTCTCCCTCTCTCTCTCTCTCTCCCTCTCTCCCTCTCTCTCTCTCTCTCCCTCTCTCTCTCTCTCTCCCTCTCTCTCTCTCTCTCTCTCTCTCTCTCTCTCTCTCTCTCTCTCTCTCTCTCTCTCTCTCTCTCTCTCCCTCCCTCTCTCTCTCTCTCAATTCAATTCAATTCAAGGGCTTTATTGGCATGGGAAACATGTGTTAACATTGCCAAAGCAAGTGAGGTAGACAACATACAAAGTGAATATATAAAGTGAAAAACAACAAAAATGAACAGTAAACATTACACATACAGATGTTTCAAAACAGTAAAGACATTACAAATGTCATATTATATATATATACAGAGTTTTAACAATGTACAAATGGTTAAAGGACACAAGATAAAATAAATAAGCATAAATATGGGTTGTATTTACAATGGTGTTTGTTCTTCACTGGTTGCCCTTTTCTCGTGGCAACAGGTCACAAATCTTGCTGCTGTGATGGCACACTGTGGAATTTCACCCAGTAGATATGGGAGTTTTTCAAACTTGGATTTGTTTTCGAATTCTTTGTGGATCTGTGTAATCTGAGGGAAATATGTCTCTCTAATATGGTCATACATTGGGCAGGAGGTTAGGAAGTGCAGCTCAGTTTCCACCTCATTTTGTGGGCAGTGAGCACATAGCCTGTCTTCTCTTGAGAGCCATGTCTGCCTACGGCGGCCTTTCTCAATAGCAAGGCTATGCTCACTGAGTCTGTACATAGTCAAGGCTTTCCTTAATTTTGGGTCAGTCACAGTGGTCAGGTATTCTGCCGCTGTGTACTCTCTGTGTAGGGCCAAATAGCATTCTAGTTTGCTCTGTTTTTTTGTTAATTCTTTCCAATGTGTTAAGTAGTTATCTTTTTGTTTTCTCATGATTTGGTTGGGTCTAATTGTGCTGCTGTCCTGGGGCTCTGTAGTGTGTGTTTGTGTTTGTGAACAGAGCCCCAGGACCAGCTTGCTTAGGGGACTCAGGTTCATCACTCTGTAGGGGATGGCTTTGTTATGGAAGGTTTGTGAATCGCTTCCATTTAGGTGGTTGTAGAATTTAACAGCTCTTTTCTGGATTTTGATAATTAGTGGGTATCGGCCTAATTCTGCTCTGCATGCATTATTTGGTGTTCTACGTTGTACACGGAGGATATTTTTGCAGAATTCTGCGTGCAGAGTCTCAATTTGGTGTTTGTCCCATTTTGTGAAGTCTTGGTTGGTGAGCGGACCCCAGACCTCACAACCATAAAGGGCAATGGGCTCTATGACTGATTCAAGTATTTTTTGCCAAATCTTAATTGGTATGTTGAAATTTATGTTTCTTTTGATGGCATAGAATGCCCTTCTTGCCTTGTCTCTCAGATCGTTCTCAGCTTTGTGGAAGTTACCTGTGGTGCTGATGTTTAGGCCAAGGTATGTATAGTTTTTTGTGTGCTCTAGGGCAACAGTGTCTAGATGGAATTTGTATTTGTGGTCCTGGTGACTGGACCTTTTTTGGAACACCATTATTTTGGTCTTACTGAGATTTACTGTCAGGGCCCAGGTCTGACAGAATCTGTGCATAAGATCTAGGTGCTGTTGTAGGCCCTCCTTGGTTGGTGACAGAAGCACCAGATCATCAGCAAACAGCAGACATTAGACTTCGGATTCTGGCAGGGGGAGGCCTGAGAAGCATGAGAAAACTTTGCCTTTGCCTCTCTCTCTCTCTCTCTCTCTCTCATTCCATCTCTCTACTGCTTAACTCAGTGAGGTATTGGATTGGTAGCAGTATTGGTGATCAGGGTATTGGCAGTATTGGTGATCAGGGTATTGGCAGTATTGGTGATCAGGGTATTGGCAGTATTGGTGATCAGGGTATTGGCAGTATTGGTGATCAGGGTATTGGCAGTATTGGTGATCAGGGTATTGGCAGTATTGGTGATCAGGGTATTGTGTATTTGAATATTTATGTTTTTGTTCCCAGCATCAGGGGACATTAACCTCCTGGTGGGAAATATTATGAATTTTAAACAATGTACAATGTTTAAAATTCTTGTCATGAATGGATAAACTCCCAACACGGAGTCCGTTCTCTAGATGTATGTCTCTGGGGAAAACCATGTAATTGACATCGGTATGTCCATGTGTGAATATGCTAATGAAATTATTGACACGTTGTTATTTCCAAACCACTAGGTAATATTACCCCTCCCTGTGTCACTAAATGACTTTTTTTTTTTTTACTCACGAAAGAATTTTACCCAAGACAGTGGCCGTGTCGCAAATCTGGCTTGCCACTTACTTAAACTGCATACTGTGTACTACTGTGTACTACTGTGTACTACTGTGTACTATAGCTCTACGTACTATTTAGAATGTGCAGTTTAGTATGCAGTATGCCACAGCCAAATCATATTACTTTTGGTGCGTTCTAGACAACAGGGACTTCAGAAACAAAATTACACAGGAAGCAGGTGAGCAGATGTGGAGGTGTGGAAGTAAGCAGGTGTGGAGGTGTGGAGGTAAGCAGGTGTGGAGGTGTGGAGGTAAGCAGGTGTGGAGGTGTGGAGGTAAGCAGGTGTGGAGGTGTGGAGGTAAGCAAGTGTGGAGGTGTGGAGGTGAGCAGGTGTGGAGGTGTGGAGGTGAGCAGGTGTGGAGGTGAGCAGGTGTGGAGGTGAGCAGGTGTGGAGGTGAGCAGGTGTGGAGGTGAGCAGGTGTGGAGGTGTGGAGGTGTGGAGGTGAGCAGGTGTGGAGATGAGCAGGTGTGGAGGTGTGGAGGTGTGGAGGTGAGCAGGTGTGGAGGTGTGGAGGTGAGCAGGTGTGGAGGTGAGCAGGTGTGGAGGTGAGCAGGTGTGGAGATGAGCAGGTGTGGAGGTGAGCAGGTGTGGAGGTGAGCAGGTGTGGAGATGAGCAGGTGTGGAGGTTGACAGCTGTGGAGGTGGACAGATGTGTAGGTGTGGAGATGGACAGGTGTGGAGGTGGACAGGTGTGGAGGTGGACAGGTGTGGAGGTGTGGAGATGGACAGGTGTGGAGGTGTGGAGATGGACAGGTGTGGAGGTGTGGAGATGGACAGGTGTGGAGGTGAGCAGGTGTGGAGGTGAGCAGGTGTGGAGGTGAGTAGGTGTGGAGGTGAGCAGGTGTGGAGGTGTGGCAGATGTTGATTATGTTGGCTAGCAAGAAGCAGGTAGCTACCCCATTGGGGGTATAGAGGATAGAAACAGGTAGCTATCCCATTGGGGGTATAGAGGATAGAAGCAGGTAGCTACCCCATTGGGGGTATAGAGGATAGAAACAGGTAGCTACCCCATTGGGGGTATAGAGGATAGAAACAGGTAGCTACCCCATTGGGGGTATAGAGGATAGAAACAGGTAGCTACCCCATTGGGGGTATAGAGGATAGAAGTAGGTAGCTACCCCATTGGGGGTATAGAGGATAGAAACAGGTAGCTACCCCATTGGGGGTATAGAGGATAGAAACAGGTAGCTACCCCATTGGGGGTATAGAGGATAGAAGCAGGTAGCTACCCCATTGGGGGTATAGAGGATAGAAGCAGGTAGCTACCCCATTGGGGGTATAGAGGATAGAAGTAGCAGTAGGGAATGCAAGCAGAATGCCAGGAGAGCATAGAGGAAGGCTATAGCACCTTGGGGAGCTGGGTGGAAACATATAGAGGGCCAACTTCATTGATTCAGTGTCTTCGTTTAGCTCTAGCTATTATTAACTTAGTGGACTGGGGACCGTCGGGGGTGCAGAGAGTGGGAGGAGAGGGGAGACTAGAACGTGGGAGACACCGGCTCACTCTGAGTTCCTCTTGGAGAATCTTCAAATAGTTCACAGACAACGTGGAGAGACATATAATAAATGACAGAGGTTCTGATTCAGGCAACACACACACACACACACACACAACATACACAAACACACACAAGAGCGGGAGACAGGAGATTGAATGTTATCCACGTTTAGGGATTTCCCCCTGTAAATATCCCCCGACAGTCATTGTCTGAGGGAGGGAGGAGACAGGAGAGGGTCATCCAGGTACACAACTTTAGGAGGAGACAGGAGAGGCTCGTCCTGCTACACAACCTTCGGCAGACGCATGTACTGTGTATCTCCTATCCTCATCCAGCACACTCTACACCCCCCCCCACCGTATTTCTCTGTCTCTCTTGCTTTCTCTCCTCTACTTCTCTTTCTCTCTCCCTCTCTCTCTCTGTCCCACTCTCACTCTCTCCTCTCTTTCTTTCTCCCTCCCTCTCTCTCTCTGTCCCACTCTCACTCTCTCCTCTCTTTCTTTCTCTCTCCCTCTCTCTCTCTGTCCCACTCTCACTCTCTCCTCTCTTTCTTTCTCTCTCCCTCTCTCTCTCTGTCCCACTCTCACTCTCTCCTCTCTTTCTTTCTCTCTCCCTCTCTCTCTCTGTCCCACTCTCACTCTCTCCTCTCTTTCTTTCTCTCTCCCTCTCTCTCTCTGTCCCACTCTCGCTCTCTCCTCTCGTTCTTTCTTTCTCTCTCCCTCTCTCTCTCTCTGTTCCACTCTCGCTCTCTCCTCTCTTTCTTTCTCTCTCCCTCTCTCCTAGACAGATGAGTGTCCAGGAATGGCTGAGATGAGACAACCCCTTATTTCATTATCCGGCTGATCTATTTAGCAATTTAAATGAGAGAGATAAATCTGGTAGATGAGCATGGATCACCTGTAGCCAGACAGACCGCCTTAATCCATACAGAGGCTAGTGACACTATGTACCCTGCTCTCCTATGTACCCTGCTCTCCTATGTACCCTGCTCTCCTATGTACCCTGCTCTCCTCTGTACCCTGCTCTCCTATGTACCCTGCTCTCCTCTGTACCCTGCTCTCCTCTGTACCCTGCTCTCCTCTGTACCCTGCTCTCCTATGTACCCTGCTCTCCTCTGTACCCTGCTCTCATATGTACCCTAACCCTAACCCTAACCCTTAACCCTTATCCTAACCACAAACCTAACCCTAACCACAAACTGAACCCTAACCCTAACCCTTATCATAACCACAAATCTAACCCTAAACTTAACCCTTAACCTAACCACAAACCTAACCCCAACCCTAACCCTAACCCTAACCCTAACCTTAACCCTTAACCCTTAACCCTTAACCCTTATCCTAACCACAAACCTAACCCCAACCCTAACCTTAACCCTTATCCTAACCACAAACCTAACCCTAACCCTAACCCTAAACTTAACCCTTATCCTAACCACAAACCTGACCCTAAACCTAACCTTAACCCTTATCCTAACCACAAACCTAACCCTAACCCTAACCTTAACCCTTATCCTAACCACAAACCTAACCACAAACTGAACCCTAACCCTAACCCTTATCATAACCACAAATCTAACCCTAACCCTAAACTTAACCCTTAACCTAACCACAAACCTAACCCCAACCCTGCTGCTGAAAAACATCCCTACAGCATGATGCTGCCACCCCCATGCTTCATCGTGGGGATGGTGCCAGGTTTGCTCCAGACGTGATGCTTGGCATTCAAGCCAAATAGTTCAATCTTGGTTTCATCAGACCAGAGAATCTTGTTTCTTATGGTCACAGTCCTCTAGGTGCCTTTTGGCAAATGCCAAGCGGGCTGTCATGTGCCTTTTACTGAGGAGTGGCTTCAGCCTGGCCACTCTACCATAAAGGCCTGATTGGTGGAGTGCTGCAGAGATGGTTGTCCTTCTGGAAGGTTCTCCCATCTCCACAGAGGAACTTTGGAACTCTGTCAGAGTGACGATCAAGTTCTTGGTCACCTCCTTGATTAACCCCCGATTGCTCGGTTTGGCCAGGGGGTCAGCTCTAGGAAGAGTCTGGTTAGTTCCAAACTTCTTCCAATTTCAAGAATGATGAAGGCCACTGTGGCCACGGTGACGTTCAATGCTACAGACATGTTTGGTACCCTTCCCCAGATCTGTGCCTTGACACAATCCTGTCTCGAGCCTCTACAGACAATCCCCTTCGACCTCATGGCTTGGTTTTCGCTCTGACATGCACTGTCAACTGTGGGACCTTATATAGACAGGTGTGTGCCTTCCCAAATCATGTCCAATCAATTGAATTTACCACAGGTGCACTCCAATCAAATTGTAGAAACATCTCAAGGATGATCAATGGAAACCGGATGCACCTGAGCTCAATATCGAATCTCATAGCAAAGGGTCTGAAAACATAAATAAATACATCTGTTTTTATTTTGAATACATTTGCAAACATTTCTATACACCTGTTTTCTCTTCATCATTATGGGGTATTTTGTGTAGCTAAGGAAAACACTTTTTTTTTAAATCCATTTTAGAATAAGGCTGCAACTTAAGAAAATGTGTAAAAGTCTGAATAGTTTCCCGAAGGCTGTCGTGGAAATTTCCTGTAAATCATGAGAGCAAACCACCACACAAGTCAGAGTTATCATAAAGTCCATCTTTAATTATAATGAGCTCCATCACAACCCTGTGACTCTCAGATCAATTCAGTGTCTATAAATGAATTCTCTGAGAGTCCCTCACACATTGTTACTGAGATCCTTTATAGCAAAGACACACATATCCAGACAGCATAGGCATAATTTATCATTCAGCTTTGTCTCCTAAACTATGTTATTTTCTCAAACTCAGAACCATAAACCAATCCTCCATATCAACAGGCATATATCAAATCCATCCTATCTTGACAAGATCACAGAGACACACTGACTGGCACACAGACATTGTGGAGCCAAGAGATACACGCTTGACCTCTCCCCTCTCTCTGGCCCAAACAACTTAGTCCTGACAGAGAACAGATACTGCAACCCGCCACAGTATTATACAAACACATTCTGATGAGAAGTAACTTACAAACATATGATGAATATAAAACATCTTACCTATGTTACCAACTAATTCTGATTATTCCCCAACAAGGCGCTGTAAACTTCACCCACTGTCCTCTCCAATCCAGCCATCTCCCATTCAATTATATTTCTCTCTTATCCAAATATATATCGTTGATGAAAGACTAAGACATTAAGCAGAATTGATCACAAGTTTCTACCAGTTACGTGACTAAATCTGTCTTCAAAGGTTTCTACCAGGTACATGATTATTCACAGTTGAAGTCGGAAGTTTACATTCATACAAATCTCGTGTTAAAACATCTTACCTATAAGGAATAGGAATAAACAGACTCACCCCATCGCGACGTCCCCCAAAGGCTAACTCTCTAGCCCTCGCTATCTCCCTGCTTGCTAATTCGGCCTGCTAACTGCTAGCTTGTCCAGCTCCGGTCCGCTAACTGCTACCTTGTCTAGCCCGGGCCTACAAACTGTTAGCTTGTTAGCACAGGCCTGCTAACCGCCTGAATCGCCGCGTCCCAAACGCCCACCGGACCCATATTTACTTTCTATCTCTTTTGACTTTTAATTTGTTTATACCTTCCGGAAACCTGCCTCACCCAATGTGATACGGAATCGCTATTATTTTTTATTTATTTTTAGAACACACTCAAAAACCTCCAGAAGCTAACCAGCTAACTAGCTACAAGCTATTTAGTCATTGTTAGTTTTTTTTTACCTGGATAACACTCGCCAGTCCAGCTTCCCTGCCCCATCCACCGCTGCCCCCTGGACACTGATCTCTTGGCTACATAGCTGATGCACGCTGGACTGTCCATTAATCACGGTACTCCATTCTGCTTGTTTGTTTTATCTGTTGGCCCCGTTGCCTAGTCTACGCCATTTTACCTGCTGTTGTTGTGCTAGCTGATTAGCTGTTGTCTCACCTACTGTTTTAGCTAGCTTTCCCAATTCAACACCTGTGATTACTGTATGCCTCGCTGTATGTCTCTCTCAAATGTCAATATGCCTTGTATACTGTTGTTCAGGTTAGTTATCATTGTTTTAGTTCACAATGGATCCCCTAGTTCCACTCTTCATACCCCTGATAACTCCTTTGTCCCACCTCCCACACATGCGGTGACCTCACCCATTACTACCAGCATGTCCAGAGATACAACCTCTCTCATCATCACCCAGTGCCTGGGCTTACCTCCGCTGTACCCGCACCCCACCATACCCCTGTCTGCGCATTATGCCCTGAATATATTCTACCATGCCCAGAAACCTGCTCCTCTTATTCTCTGTCCCCAACGCTCTAGGCGACCAGTTTTGATAGCCTTTAGCCGCACCCTCATACTACTCCTTCTCTGTTCCGCGGGTGATGTGGAGGTAAACCCAGGCCCTGCATGTCCCCAGGCACCCTCATTTGTTAACTTCTGTGATCGAAAAAGCCTTGGTTTCATGCATGTCAACATCAGAAGCCTCCTCCCTAAGTTTGTCTTACTCACTGCTTTAGCACACTCTGCTAACCCTGATGTCCTTGCTGTGTCTGAATCCTGGCTCAGGAAGGCCACCAAAAATCAGAGATTTCCATACCCAACTATAACATCTTCCGTCAAGATAGAACTGCCAAAGGGGGAGGAGTTGCAGTTTACTGCAGAGATAGCCTGCAAAGTAATGTCATACTTTCCAGGTCCATACCCAAACAGTTCGAACTACTAATTTTGAAAATTACTCTCTCCAGAAATAAGTCTCTCACGGTTGCCGCCTGCTACCGACCCCCCTCAGCTCCCAGCTGTGCCCTGGACACCATTTGTGAATTGATCGCCCCCCATCTAGCTTCAGAGTTTGTTCTGTTAGGTGACCTAAACTGGGATATGCTTAACACCCCGCCAGTCCTACAATCTAAGCTAGATGCCCTCAATCTCACACAAATCATCAAGGAACCCACCAGGTACAACCCTAACTCTGTAAACAAGGGCACCCTCATAGACGTCATCCTGACCAACTGGCCCTCCAAATACACCTCCGCTGTCTTCAACCAGGATCTCAGCGATCACTGCCTCATTGCCTGTATCCGCTACGGAGCCGCAGTCAAACGACCACCCCTCATCACTGTCAAACGCTCCCTAAAACACTTCTGTGAGCAGGCCTTTCTAATCGACCTGGCCCGGGTATCCTGGAAGGACATTGACCTCATCCCGTCAGTTGAGGATGCCTGGTCATTCTTTAAAAGTAACTTCCTCACCATTTTAGATAAGCATGCTCCGTTCAAAAAATGCAGAACTAAGAACAGATACAGCCCTTGGTTCACTCCAGACCTGACTGCCCTCGACCAGCACAAAAACATCCTGTGGCGGACTGCAATAGCATCGAATAGTCCCCGTGATATGCAACTGTTCAGGGAAGTCCGGAACCAATACACGCAGTCAGTCAGGAAAGCTAAGGCCAGCTTCTTCAGGCAGAAGTTTGCATCCTGTAGCTCCAACTCCAAAAAGTTCTGGGACACTGTGAAGTCCATGGAGAACAAGAGCACCTCCTCCCAGCTGCCCACTGCACTGAGGCTAGGTAACACGGTCACCACTGATAAATCCATGATTATCGAAAACTTCAATAAGCATTTCTCAATGGCTGGCCATGCCTTCCGCCTGGCTACTTCAACCTCGGCCAACAGCTCCGCCCCCCCCGCAGCTCCTCGCCCAAACCTCTCCAGGTTCTCCTTTACCCAAATCCAGATAGCAGATGTTCTGAAAGAGCTGCAAAACCTGGACCCGTACAAATCAGCTGGGCTTGACAATCTGGACCCTCTATTTCTGAAACTATCTGCCACCATTGTCGCAACCCCTATTACCAGCCTGTTCAACCTCTCTTTCATCTCGTCTGAGATCCCCAAGGATTGGAAAGCTGCCGCAGTCATCCCCCTCTTCAAAGGGGGAGACACCCTGGACCCAAACTGTTACAGACCTATATCCATCCTGCCCTGCCTATCTAAGGTCTTCGAAAGCCAAGTCAACAAACAGGTCACTGACCATCTCGAATCCCACCGTACCTTCTCCGCTGTGCAATCTGGTTTCCGAGCCGGTCATGGGTGCACCTCAGCCACACTCAAGGTACTAAACGATATCATAACCGCCATCGATAAAAGACAGTACTGTGCAGCCGTCTTCATCGACCTTGCCAAGGCTTTCGACTCTGTCAATCACCATATTCTTATCGGCAGACTCAGTAGCCTCGGTTTTTCGGATGACTGCCTTGCCTGGTTCACCAATTACTTTGCAGACAGAGTTCAGTGTGTCAAATCAAATGCTGTCCGGTCCTCTGGCAGTCTCTATGGGGGTGCCACAGGGTTCAATTCTCGGGCCGACTCTTTTCTTTGTGTATATCAATGATGTTGCTCTTGCTGCGGGCGATTCCCTGATCCACCTCTACGCAGACGACACCATTCTATATACTTTCGGCCCGTCTTTGGACACTGTGCTATCTAACCTCCAAACAAGCTTCAATGCCATACAACACTCCTTCCGTGGCCTCCAACTGCTCTTAAACGCTAGTAAAACCAAATGCATGCTTTTCAACCGGTCGCTGCCTGCACCTGCATGCCCGACTAGCATCACCACCCTGGATGGTTCCGACCTAGAATATGTGGACGTCTATAAGTACCTAGGTGTCTGGCTAGACTGCAAACTCTCCTTCCAGACTCATATCAAATCAAGAGTCGGCTTTCTATTCCGCAACAAAGCCTCCTTCACTCACGCCGCCAAGCTTACCCTAGTAAAACTGACTATCCTACCGATCCTCGACTTCGGCGATGTCATCTACAAAATGGCTTCCAACACTCTACTCAGCAAACTGGATGCAGTCTATCACAGTGCCATCCGTTTTGTCACTAAAGCACCTTATACCACCCACCACTGCGACTTGTATGCTCTAGTCGGCTGGCCCTCGCTACATATTCGTCGCCAGACCCACTGGCTCCAGGTCATCTACAAGTCTATGCTAGGTAAAGCTCCGACTTATCTCAGCTCACTGGTCACGATGGCAACACCCATCCGTAGCACGCGCTCCAGCAGGTGTATCTCACTGATCATCCCTAAAGCCAACACCTCATTTGGCCGCCTTTCGTTCCAGTACTCTGCTGCCTGTGACTGGAACGAATTGCAAAAATCGCTGAAGTTGGAGACTTTTATCTCCCTCACCAACTTCAAACATCAGCTATCTGAGCAGCTAACCGATCGCTGCAGCTGTACATAGTCTATTGGTAAATAGCCCACCCTTTTCACCTACCTCATCCCCATACTGTTTTTATTTATTTACTTTTCTGCTCTTCTGCACACCAATATCTCTACCTGTACATGACCATCTGATCATTTATCACTCCAGTGTTAATCTGCAAAATTGTAATTATTTGCCTACCTCCTCATGCCTTTTGCACACATTGTATATAGACCCCCCCCTTTGTTTTCTACTGTGTTATTGACTTGTTAATTGTTTACTCCATGTGTAACTCTTTGTTGTATGCTCACACTGCTATGCTTTATCTTGGCCAGATCGCAGTTGCAAATGAGAACTTGTTCTCAACTAGCCTACCTGGTTAAATAAAGGTGTTCTCAACTAGCCTACCTGGTTAAATAAAGGTGAAATAAAAAAATAAAAATAAAAATAACTTCATAGGGGTGAGATCCCGTTAACGGGATCGATATGACAACAGCCAGTGAAAGTGCAGGGCGCCAAATTCAAAACAACAGAAATCTCTTAATTAAAATTCCTCAAACATAGAAGTGTCTTATACCATTTTAAAGGTAATCTTGTTGTTAATCCACAGTGTCCGATTTCAAATAGGCTTTACAGCGAAAGCAGCACAAACGATTATGTTAGGTCACCACCAAGCCACAGAAAAACACAGCTACTCAATACTGCCCCCAGCCAAAAGAAGTTCAAACTATAGTTTCCTAACTGTAAATGTCCTAAACCTAAACTGCCCTGTAAACATCCTAACTGTAAATGTCCTAAATGTAAACTGCCCTGTAAACATCCTAACTGTAAACATCTAACTGTAAATGTCCTAAATGTAAACTGCCCTGTAAACATCCTAACTGTAAACATCTAACTGTAAATGTCCTAAATGTAAACTGTCCTGTAAACATCCTAACTGTAAATGTCCTAAATATAAACTGCCCTGTAAACATACTAACTGTAAATGTCCTAAATGTAAACTGCCCTGTAAACATCCCAACTGTAAATATCCTAAACGTAAACTGCCCTGTAAACATTCTAACTCTAAACATCCTAACTGTAAACATCCTAACTGTAAATATCCTAAATGTAAACTGCCCTGTAAACATACTAACTGTAAACATCCTAACTGTAAATGTCCTAAATGTAAACCGATCTGTAACCGATCTGTAAATGTAATTTCTGTAAAGGTCCTAACAGTAAACTTCTCTTTAATCCTCATTTCTGTAAACGGATCTGTAAACGTCTGTAAAGTTGAAGTCGGAAGTTTACATACACTTAGGTTGGAGTCATTAAAACTCGTTTTTCAACCACTCCACACATTTCTTGATAACAAACTATAGTTTTGGCAAGTCGGTTAGGACATCTACTTTGTGCATGACACAAGTAATATTTCCTACAATTGTTTTCAGACAGATTATTTCACTTATAATTCACTGTATCACAATTCCAGTGGGTCAGAAGTTTACATACACTAAGTTGACTGTGCCTTTAAACAGCTTGTAAAATTCCCGAAAATTATGTCAGGGCTTTAGAAGCTTCTGATAGGTTAATTGACGTAATTTGAGTCAATTGGAGTTGTACCTGTGGATGTATTTCAAGGCCTACCTCCAAAGTCAGTTCCTCTTTGCTTGACAAAATGGGAAAATCAAAAGAAATCAGCCAAGACCTCAGAAAACAAATCGTAGACCTCCACAAGTCTGGTACAATCCTTGGTAGCAATTTCCAAACGCTGAAGGTACCACGTTCATCTCTACAAACAATAGTACGCAAGTATAAACACCATGGGACAACGCAGCCGTCACACCGCTCAGGAAGGAGATGCATTCTGTCTCCTAGAGATGAACCTACCTTGGTGCGAAAAGTGCAAATCAATAACAGAACAACAGCAAAGGACCTTGTGAAGATGCTGGAGGAAACAGGTACAACAGTATCTATATCCACAGTTAAACGAGTCCTATAAGCAAGACTACGGTTTGTAACTGCACATGGGGACAAAAATCGTATTTTTGGGGGATAAATGTCCTTTGGTCTGATGAAACAAAAATATTACTGTTTGGCCATAATGTCCATCGTTATGTTTGGAGAAAAAAGGAGGAGGCTTGCAAGTCAAAGAACACCATCCCAACCATGAAGCACGGGGTTGGCAGCATCATGTTGTGGGGGTGTTTTGCTGCAGGAGGGACTGGTGCACTTCACAAAATAGATGGCTTCATGAGGAAAGGAGAATTATGTGAATATATTGAAGCAACATCTCAAGACATCAGTCAGGAAGTTAAAGCTTGGTCGCAAATGGGTCTTCTTAATGGACAATGACCCCAAGTATACTTCCAAAGTGTTGGCAAAATGGCTTAAGGACAACAAAGTCAAGGTACTGGAGTGGCCATCACAAAGCCCTGACCTCAATCCTATAGAACATTTTAGGGCAGAACTGAAAAAGCGTGTGTGAGCAAGGAGGCCTACAAACCTGACTCAGTTACACCAGCTCTCTCAGGAAGAATGGGTCAAAATTCACCCAACTTATTGTGGGAAGCTTGTGGAAGGCTACCCGAAAGGGTTTACCCAAGTTAAAGAAGTTAAAGGCAACGCTACAAAATACTAAATGAGTGTTTGTAAACTTCTGACCCACTGGGAATGTGATGAAAGAAATAGAAGCTGAAATAAATAATTCTCTCCTCTGACATTTCACATTCTTAAAATAAAGTGGTGATCTAACTGACCTTAAGACAGGGAATTTTTTACAAGGATTAAATGTCAGGAATTGTAAAAAACGGAGCTTACATTTTTTGGCTAAGGTGTATGTAAACTTCAGACTTCTACTGTATGTCTTCTTGAGTGTCTCTCCATCCTCCACTGTTTACACCCCAAATAAAACCATAGTCCCTATTTAGTGCTATGAGCCTCCTGTGGATTCTGATCTAGAAAGGGAATATGGTGCCCTTTGGAACACAGTCAGACTCTGTGGAAAGAGGGACTATCACAGCTGGATTCACGGAGGTTATTTTTTTACTCAAAACCAGATCTGATCTGACCTGAAGTGTTCTCTCTATAGAATCTAGCGCAGACCATATTCTGATCTCATCTCCTCTCCTCCTCTCATTCTCTCATTCTCCTCTCCTCTCTAAAGAATCTAGCGCAGATCATATTCTGATCTCATCTCCTCTCCTCCTCTCATTCTCTCATTCTCCTCTCCTCTCTAAAGAATCTAGCGCAGATCATATTCTGATCTGATCTCCTCTCCTCCTCTCCTCCTCTCATTCTCCTCTCCTCTCTAAAGAATCTAGCGCAGATCATATTCTGATCTCATCTCCTCCTCTCCTCTCCTCTCCTCTCCTCTCCTCTCCTCTCCTCTCCTCTCCTCTCCTCTCCTCTCCTCTCCTCTCCTCTCCTCTCCTCTCCTCTCCTCTCCTCTCCTCTCCTCTCCTCTCCTCTCCTCTCCTCTCCTCTCCTCTCCTCTCCTCTCCTCTCTAAAGAATCTAGCGCAGACCATCCTCTCCTCTCCTCCTCTTCTCTTCTCCTCGTCTCCTCTCTTCTACATTTTTTTTTCTCATTTAGCAGACTCTCTTATCCAGAGTCACTACAGTAGTGAGTCAGTTAGCAGACTCTCTTATCCAGAGTCACTACAGTAGTGAGTCATTTAGCAGACTCTCTGATCCAGAGCCACTACAATAGTGAGTCATTTAACAGACTCTCTTATCCAGAGCCATTACAGTAGTGATTCATTTAACTGACTCTCTGATCCAGAGCCACTACAGTAGTGAGTCATTTAGCAGACTCTCTGATCCAGAGCCATTACAGTAGTGAGTCATTTAGCAGACTCTCTTATCTAGAGTCATTACAGTAGTGAGTCATTTAGCAGACTCTCTTATCTAGAGCCATTACAGTAGTGAGTCATTTAGCAGACTCTCTTATCTAGAGCCATTATAGTAGTGAGTCATTTAGCAGACTCTCTGATCCAGAGCCATTACAGTAGTGAGTCATTTAGCAGACTCTCTTATCTAGAGCCATTACAGTAGTGAGTCATTTAGCAGACTCTCTATCTAGAGCCACTTACAGTAGTGAGTCATTTAGCAGACTCTCTTATCCAGAGCGACGTGCTGTTATTGCATTCATCTTGATGATAGCTAGGTGGATACAACTACGTATCACAGTCATAGTAAGTATATTTATCCTCAGTAAAGTTAATAGGATATGACAAGACAAATTTTACGTCTCTCCTTTGTCAAATGTGAATGGCTGCATTTCAGTTGTGCCCAGGTCATATCTGTGGTCGTCAGCAACGAGTCACCAAGCAGGAAATTCAGCCTGAATTAGATATAATAAACACTCACTCGCTCTGTGTGTGTGTGCTTCACACTTCTCTGTTGGTGTGTGTGTATGCTTCACACTTCTGTGTGTGTGTGTGTGTGTCTGTGTGTGTGTGTGTGTGTGTGTGTGTGTGTCAGACCATCTTACTTCTACAGCTTAAATCAGATCAGAGAGTTGGAATAGAAAACTAAATGGTGTTAGGATGCAGAGTTTGTAGAGACCAGACCAGGAAAACAAGTAAACAACATTCCAGTAGATATTACTGTTACATTTTTTAGAAGCAACAATACAAATGTTTGTGCTGTACGTTCTCTCTCTCTCTGTCTCTGTCTCTGCATCTCTATCTCTGTCTCTGCATATCTATCTCTCACTCTGTCTCTCTCTCGCTCTCTCTCTCTCTGCATCTCTATCTCTGTCTCTCTCTCTCTCTCTCTGCATCTCTATCTCTGTCTCTCTCTCTCTCTCTCTCTCTGCATCTCTATCTCTCTCTCTGTCTCTCTCTCTCTCTGCATCTCTATCTATCTCTCTCTCTCTCTCTCTCTCTCTCTCTCTCTCTCTGCATCTCTGTCTCTGTCTCTGTCTCTCTCTCTCTCTCTCTGCATCTCTATCTCTGTCTCTCTCTCTCTCTCTCTCTCTGCATCTCTATCTCTGTCTCTCTCTCTCTCTCTCTGCATCTCTATCTCTCTCTCTGTCTCTCTCTCTCTCTGCATCTCTATCTCTGTCTCTCTGTCTCTCTGTCTCTCTCTCTCTCTCTCTCTGCATCTCTATCTCTCACTCTGTCTCTCTCTCGCTCTCTCTCTCTCTGCATCTCTATCTCTGTCTCTCTCTCTCTCTCTCTCTCTCTCTCTCTCTCTCTGCATCTCTATCTCTATCTCTCTCTCTC
>NC_034197.2:42490366-42492866 GCF_002021735.2 Oncorhynchus kisutch | reverse complement strand
GTGGAACTATGTAACACCAAACAGACCGCAACGGGGAGGAACTACGTAGCACCAAACAGACCGTAGCGGGGAGGAAGTACGTAACACCAAACAGACCGTAACAGAGTGGAACTACGTAACACCAAACAGACCGTAACAGAGTGGAACTACGTAACACCGAACAGAACGCAACGGGGAGGAACTACGTAGCACCAAACAGACCGTAACGGGGTGGAACTACGTAACACCAAACAGACCGTAACGGAGTGGAACTACGTAACACCAAACAGACCGCAACGGGGTGGAACTACGTAACACCAAACAGACCGTAACGGGGTGGAACTACGCAACACCAAACAGACCGCAACGGGGTGGAACTACGTAACACCAAACAGACCGTAACGGGGTGGAACTACGTAACACCAAACAGACCGCAACGGGGTGGAACTACGTAACACCAAACAGACCGTAACGGAGTGGAACTACGTAGCACCAAACAGACCGCAATGGGGAGGAACTACGTAGCACCAAACAGACCGTAACGGAGTGGAACTACGTAACACCAAACAGACCGTAACGGAGTGGAACTACGTAGCACCAAACAGACCGCAACGGAGAGGAACTACGTAACACCAAACAGACCGCAACGGGGAGGAACTACGTAACACCAAACAGACCGTAACGGAGTGGAACTACGTAACACCAAACAGACCGTAACGGAGTGGAACTACGTAACACCAAACAGACCGTAACGGAGTGGAACTACGTAACACCAAACAGACCGCAACGGGGAGGAACTACGTAGCACCAAACAGACCGTAACGGGGTGGAACTACGTAACACCAAACAGACTGTAACGGGGTGGACCTACGTAACACCAAACAGACCGCAACGGAGTGGAACTACGTAACACCAAACAGACCGTAACGGAGTGGAACTACGTAACACCAAACAGACCGCAACGGGGTGGAACTACGTAACACCAAACAGACCGTAACGGGGTGGAACTACGCAACACCAAACAGACCGCAACGGGGTGGAACTACGTAACACCAAACAGACCGTAACGGGGTGGAACTACGTAACACCAAACAGACCGCAACGGGGAGGAACTACGTAACACCAAACAGACCGTAACGGGGTGGAACTACGTAACACCAAACAGACCGCAACGGGGAGGAACTACGTAACACCAAACTGACCGTAACGGGGTGGAACTACGTAACACCAAACAGACCGCAACGGGGAGGAACTACGTAACACCAAACTGACCGTAACGGGGTGGAACTACGTAACACCAAACAGACCGCAACGGGGTGGAACTACGTAACACCAAACAGACCGTAATGGGGAGGAAGTACGTAACACCAAACAGACCGTAACGGAGTGGAACTACGTAACACCAAACAGACCGCAACGGGGTGGAACTACGTAACAACAAACAGACCGTAACAGGGAGGAACTACGTAACACCAAACAGACCGTAACGGAGTGGAACTACGTAGCACCAAACAGACCGCAACGGGGTGGAACTACGTAACACCAAACAGACCGCAACGGGGTGGAACTACGTAACACCAAACAGACCGTAACGGGGTGGAACTACGTAACACCAAACAGACCGCAACGGGGTGGTACTACGTAACACCAAACAGACCGTAATGGGGAGGAAGTACGTAACACCAAACAGACCGTAACGGGGTGGAACTACGTAACAACAAACAGACCGCAACGGGGTGGAACTACGTAACAACAAACAGACCGTAACAGGGAGGAACTACGTAACACCAAACAGACCGTAACGGAGTGGAACTACGTAGCACCAAACAGACCGCAACGGGAAAAAACTACCTCACCAAACAGACCGTAACGGAGTGGAACAACGTAACACCAAACAGACCGTAACGGGGTGGAACAACGTAACACCAAACAGACCGTAACGGGGAGGAACTACGTAACACCAAACAGACCGTAACGGAGTGAAACTATGTAACACCAAACAGACCGTAACGGAGTGGAACTACATAGCACCAAACAGACCGCAACGGGGAGGAACTACGTAACACCAAACAGACCGTAACGGAGTGGAACTACGTAACACCAAACAGACCGTAACGGAGTGGAACTACGTAACACCAAACAGACTGTAACGGGGAGGAACTATCTGAACTTGTCCCTTAAAAGAAACTGTCCTTTTCTTTGCTAAACATTTTCTGTTTCCAAACGTTTTGCTACGCTGTGCACTAATGAATAGGACACTGAAACAGGTGACTTTCTGTTCAGACTCGTACATCATTTGTCTCACCAATCAGACCGTAACAGAGTGGAACTACGTAGCACCAAACAGACCGTAACAGAGTGGAACTACGTAACACCAAACAGACCGTAACGGGGTGGAACTACGTAGCACCTAACAGACCGTAACGGAGTGGAACTACGTAACACCAAACAGACCGTAACGGAGTGGAACTACGTAGCACCAAACAGACCGCAACGGAGAGGAACTACGTAGCACCAAACA
>NC_034197.2:42482866-42485366 GCF_002021735.2 Oncorhynchus kisutch | reverse complement strand
TCATGTGACAGTATCAAGTGTCCACCACATAAATACATGGCGCACGGATCTGTTAATGTACTGTACATATGCATCTCACTCAGGTTTCAGCTCAGGTTGCCTTAACTTATGTATAGAATACTATGTGATAAGTGTGTTACAGTATATAAAGTAATATACTGATGTATACTAATACTAATATACTAATGTACTGGTGTGAAGGTATTTGGGCAGTAGTGTAAAGTACTTAAGTAAAAATACTTTAAAGTACTACTTAAGTTTTTTTTTTTTTGTGGTATCTGTACTTTACTATTTATATATTTGGCAACTTTGACTTCACTACATTCCTAAAGAAAATAATGTACTTTTTACTCCATACATTTTCCTTGACACCCAAAAGTACTCGTTACATTTTGACAGGAAAATCAAGAGAACATCCCTGGTCGTCCCTACTGCCTCTGATCTGGCAGACTCACTAAACACAAATGCTTCATTCATAAAATTATGTCTGAGTGTCGGCGTGTCGGCGTGTCTGAGTGTGCCCCTGGATATCTGTAAATTATGCCTGAGTGTTGGCGTGTCGGCGTGTCTGAATGTGCCCCTGGATATCTGTAAATTATGCCTGAGTGTTGGCGTGTCGGCGTGTCTGAGTGTGCCCCTGGATATCTGTAAATTATGCCTGAGTGTCGGCGTGTCGGCGTGTGTCCCTGGCTATCCACCAATAAAATTATAAAATGGTGCCGTCTGGTTGGCTAAATATAAGGAAGTTGAAATGGTTCATATTTTTTACTTTTGATACTTAAGTACATTGTGCCCATGGTTATCCACTAAAACATATTATACATTTTTTCATATACAATTGTGCCACCTGGTTTACTATAAGGAATTTGAGATTATTTATACTTTTACTCAGGTATGAGAATGAAGTACTTTTTCCATCACTGGTGGTTAAAGCATTTATTTCACATGAATCCTTTTGGATTTGTATCTGGGTCATCAGATATAAAATCATTTCATCTTTACCTGGAGTTGTTCCTTGTTGTCGGCTACTACCACCTTTTAGTCTTGATCACATGACCTCATGTGAATCCTTAAAGAGATGGGTGGGGCTAAAGGCTTAAGAGGGTGTGAACAATGCTGCATGGGTGGGGCTAAAGGCTTAAGAGGGCGTGAACAATGCTGAATGGGTGGGGCTAAAGGTTTAAGAGGGCGTGAACAATGCTGAATGGGTGGAGACAATGAGGAGCTCTCCAGTAGATACCAAAACATTCCAAGACCCTTTTCTCAAAAGTGAGTTTACAAGTGTATCAACTTTCAAAGTGGATGTACTTTCCCATTGTTCCTCAGAAATGTTGTGTATGATGTGACCCATTTGTAGCTCTGAGTGTCTACTTTTATCCAATGTAAAAAAAAAACAGAAATCCTAATTTTGCTACATACATTTGGAGTGAGAAGTTTACATACACCTAAGCCAAATACATGTATTAACCTCTCTAGGGTACGTGGGACAGTAGCGTCCCACCTGACAACACCAGTGAAACTGCAGGGTGCCAAATTCAAACTACAGAAATCCCATAATTTAAAATTCCTCAAACAGACATTTATTTTACATCATTTTAAAGATACACTTGCTGTAAATCCACAGTTTCCAATTTCAAAAAGGTTTTACGACCAAAGCAAACAAAATGATTATGTTAGGTCAGAGCCAAATCACAGAAAAACACAGACATTTTCCAGCCAAAGAGAGGAGTCACAAAAAGCTGAAATATAGATAAAATTCATCACTAACCTTTGATGATCTTCATCAGATGACACTCACAGGACTTCATGTTACACAATACATGTATGTTTTGTTCAGTAAAGATTATATTTATATCCAAAAATCAGAGTTTATATTGGCGCGTTATGTTCAGTAGTTCCAAAACATCCGGTGATTTTGCAGAGAGCCACATCAATTTACAGAAATACTCATAATAAACATTGATAAACGATACAAGTGTTATTCACAGAATTAAAGATATACTTCTCCTTAATGCAACAGCTGTCAGATTTCTAAAAAACTTTACGGAAAAAGCAAACCATGCAATAATCTGAATACTGTGCTCAGACAACAAATCAACCAAACAGATATCTGCCATAATGGAGTCAACAGACGTCAAAATAGCATTATAAATATTCACTTACCTTTGATGATCTTCATCAGAATGCACTCCCAGGAATCCCAGTTCCACAATCAATGTTTGTTTTGTTCGATAATGTCCATAATTTATGTCCAAATTCCTTCTTGTTGTTAGCGCGTTCAACCCAGTAATCCAACTTCATGACGCACGAGCAGACAAAGTCCAAAGGTTCCGTTAGTCTGTAGAAACATGTCAAACGATGGATAGAATCATTTAGGATTTTTTACGTGAACGTGCGAGACTGAGCTCGTGGCTGCTGCCAGACCTCTGACTCATTCCTCTCTCATTCGCCCCCCCATCACAGTAGAAGCATCAAACAAGGTTCTAAAGACTGTTAACAT
>NC_034197.2:42442866-42477866 GCF_002021735.2 Oncorhynchus kisutch | reverse complement strand
CAGGGACAGTCTAATGGTTTCTCTCTGACAGAGTTATATCAGGGACAGTCTAATGGTTTCTCTCTGACAGAGTTATATCAGGGACAGTCTAATGGTTTCTCTCTGACAGAGTTATATCAGGGACAGTCTAATGGTTTCTCTCTGACAGAGTTATATCAGGGACAGTCTCATGGTTTCTCTCTGACAGAGTTATATCAGGGACAGTCTAATGGTTTCTCTCTGACAGAGTTATATCAGGGACAGTCTAATGGTTTCTCTCTGACAGAGTTATATCAGAGACAGTCTAATGGTTTCTCTCTGACAGAGTTATATCAGGGACAGTCTAATGGTTTCTCTCTGACAGAGTTATATCAGGGACAGTCTAATGGTTTCTCTCTGACAGAGTTATATCAGGGACAGTCTAATGGTTTCTCTCTGACAGAGTTATATCAGGGACAGTCTAATGGTTTCTCTCTGACAGAGTTATATCAGGGACAGTCTAATGGTTTCTCTCTGACAGAGTTATATCAGAGACAGTCTAATGGTTTCTCTCTGACAGAGTTATATCAGGGACAGTCTAATGGTTTCTCTCTGACAGAGTTATATCAGAGACAGTCTAATGGTTTCTCTCTGACAGAGTTATATCAGAGACAGTCTAATGGTTTCTCTCTGACAGAGTTATATCAGAGACAGTCTAATGGTTTCTCTCTGACAGAGTTATATCAGGGACAGTCTAATGGTTTCTCTCTGACAGAGTTATATCAGAGACAGTCTAATGGTTTCTCTCTGACAGAGTTATATCAGAGACAGTCTAATGGTTTCTCTCTGACAGAGTTATATCAGAGACAGTCTAATGGTTTCTCTCTGACAGAGTTATATCAGAGACAGTCTAATGGTTTCTCTCTGACAGAGTTATATCAGGGACAGTCTAATGGTTTCTCTCTGACAGAGTTATATCAGAGACAGTCTAATGGTTTCTCTCTGACAGAGTTATATCAGAGACAGTCTAATGGTTTCTCTCTGACAGAGTTATATCAGGGACAGTCTAATGGTTTCTCTCTGACAGAGTTATATCAGAGACAGTCTAATGGTTTCTCTCTGACAGAGTTATATCAGAGACAGTCTAATGGTTTCTCTCTGACAGAGTTATATCAGAGACAGTCTAATGGTTTCTCTCTGACAGAGTTATATCAGAGACAGTCTAATGGTTTCTCTCTGACAGAGTTATATCAGAGACAGTCTAATGGTTTCTCTCTGACAGAGTTATATCAGGGACAGTCTAATGGTTTCTCTCTGACAGAGTTATATCAGGGACAGTCTAATGGTTTCTCTCTGACAGAGTTATATCAGGGACAGTCTAATGGTTTCTCTCTGACAGAGTTATATCAGGGACAGTCTAATGGTTTCTCTCTGACAGAGTTATATCAGAGACAGTCTAATGGTTTCTCTCTGACAGAGTTATATCAGAGACAGTCTAATGGTTTCTCTCTGACAGAGTTATATCAGAGACAGTCTAATGGTTTCTCTCTGACAGAGTTATATCAGGGACAGTCTAATGGTTTCTCTCTGACAGAGTTATATCAGAGACAGTCTAATGGTTTCTCTCTGACAGAGTTATATCAGGGACAGTCTAATGGTTTCTCTCTGACAGAGTTATATCAGGGACAGTCTAATGGTTTCTCTCTGACAGAGTTATATCAGGGACAGTCTAATGGTTTCTCTCTGACAGAGTTATATCAGAGACAGTCTAATGGTTTCTCTCTGACAGAGTTATATCAGAGACAGTCTAATGGTTTGATTGTATCTGTGTTTAAATCTGTTTTCCTCTGTGTCTGCTTATGTTTGCGTGTGGACGTGTTTAACTATACCAGAAGTCCCCACCATAATACTAAACAAACTAAATGTCACCAACTGGGGACATGTTGTTAGTCCCCACACGATCAAATGCTATTTCTAGAGGGTTTAGGGTTAAGGTCAGAATGAGTTGTATTGATAGGGTTAAGGTCAGAATGAGTTTTATTGATAGGGTTAAGGTCAGAATGAGTTGTATTGATAGGGTTCAGGTTAAGTTTCGGGAAATAGGATTTTGAATGGGACTGAATTGTGTTTCCGCAGAAGGTTAGCTCTACCAGAATGTGTGTGCGTGTGTGTGTGCGTGCGTGTGTGAAGGAGATAGAGGGCAGGACATGTCTGAAAACACTCCAGACCGATCTCATTTAGCTTTCACACAGCAAGCTAACCCTCACACCTCAGTCACAGGCCAGTTAAACAGAATATTTGTTTTCCTGTGTGTGTGAGAGAGAGAGGGGTGGAGGGAGAGATGGATGGATGAGACGGAGAGACGAGAGGAGAGCTTGACAAAGGGAGAGAGTGAGATGAGGAGAGAGAGGGACAGAAAGAGAGAGTGTTTGGAAATCTGAAGAGCTTGAGTATTAATAACTAAAGTTATGAGAAATGCTCATCTGTCACAGACAGGGTCATCTCCATCCCACTTCCTCCTCCTCCCTCTCCCCTCCACCTGGTCTCCCTTAGCCACTTATCTGCTCTTTAAGTCAACACCATGTCTCAGGGAGCAGACAGCGGCCAGCAGGGATGTGTTGACATTACCTAATGGAACCTAGTCTGCCGAGAGCGAGAGAGAGAGAGAGAGAGAGATGGAGAGGGAGAGATGGAGAGAGAGAGAGAGAGGGAGACAGAGAGAGAGAGAGAGAGAGATGGAGAGAAAGAGAGACAGAGAGAGAGTGAGACAGAGAGAGAGGGAGACAGAGAGAGAGAGAGAGAGAGAGAGAGTGAGATTTATCTACAGAGAAGAGTCCCCTCAGCAGATTTTATTTTACCTTTATTTAACTAGGCAAGTCAGTTAAAAACAAATTCAAATGTATAATGACAGCCTGGAAACAGTGGGTTAACTGCCTTTTTTCAAAGGGCAGGACAGATTTTTACCTTGTCAGCTCAGAGATTCGATCTAGCAATATACCGGTTACTGGCCCAACGCTCTAACCACTAGGCTACCTGTCACCCCACAATACCTGACCACTGTGACTGACCCAAAAATAAGGAAAGCTTTAACTATGTACAGACTCAGTGAGCATAGCCTTGCTATTGAGAGAGGCCTATGTGCATACAACATAATGAAGTGGAAGCTGAGCTGCACTTCCTAACCTCCTGACAAATTTACGACCATATTAGAGACACATATTTCCCTGAAATTGCACAGACCAACAAAAGAATTTGAAAACAAAACAAATATTGATAAACTCCCATATCTGTGAAATAGTAGGTAAGACCTGGGTGGACCACCGTTAGTTAGCGCACCAGGTGGTGGGTAGGCAGGTAAGGTAGGAGAGGGTAGGTTAGGTAAGACCTGGGTGGACCACCGTTAGTTAGCGCACCAGGTGGTGGGTAGGCAGGTAAGGTAGGAGAGGGTAGGTTAGGTAAGACCTGGGTGGACCACCGTTAGTTAGCGCACCAGGTGGTGGGTAGGCAGGTAAGGTAGGAGAGGGTAGGTTAGGTAAGACCTGGGCGGACCACCCCCTTGTATTTTAGTTAGCGCACCAGGTGGTGCTAGGTTAGATAGGTGGTGGGTAGGCAGGTAAGGTAGGAGAGGGTAGGTTAGGTAAGTAGTGGTTAGGAAGGTAAGGTAGGAGAGGGTAGGTTAGGTAAGTAGTGGTTAGGAAGGTAAGGTAGGAGAGGGTAGGTTAGGTAAGTAGTGGTTAGGAAGGTAAGGTAGGAGAGGGTAGGCTAGGTAGGTAGTGGTTAGGCAGGTAAGGTGGGAGAGGGTAGGTTAGGTAAGTAGTGGTTAGGCAGGTTAGATAGGAGAGGGTAGGTTAGGTAGGTAGTGGTTAGGCAGGTTAGATAGGAGGGGGTAGGTTAGGTAAGTAGTAGGTAGGCAGGTTAGATAGGAGAGGGTAGGTTCGGTAAGTAGTGGGTAGGCAGGTAAGGTAGGAGAGGGTAGGTTAGTTAAGTAGTGGGTAGGTAGTGGTTAGGCAGGTTAGATAGGAGAGGGTAGGTTAGGTAGGTAGTGGTTAGGCAGGTAAGGTAGGTAGTGGTTAGGCAGGTAAGGTAGGAGAGGGTAGGTTAGGTAAGTAGTGGGTAGGCAGGTAAGATAGGAGAGGGTAGGTTAGGTAGGTAGTGGTTAGGCAGGTAAGGTAGGAGAGGGTAGGTTAGGTAGGTAGTGGTTATGCAGGTAAGGTAGGAGAGGGTAGGTTAGGTAAGTAGTGGGTAGGTAGTGGTTAGGCAGGTTAGATAGGAGAGGGTAGGTTAGGTAGGTAGTGGTTAGGCAGGTAAGGTAGGAGAGGGTAGGTTAGGTAGGTAGTGGGTAGGCAGGTTAGGTAGGTAGTGGTTAGGCAGGTAAGGTAGGAGAGGGTAGGTTAGGTAAGTAGTGGGTAGGCAGGTTAGGTAGGTAGTGGTTAGGCAGTTAAGGTAGGAGAGGGTAGGTTAGGTAAGTAGTGGGAAGGCAGGTTAGATAGGATAGGGTAGGTTAGGTAGGTAGTGGTTAGGCAGGTTAGATAGGAGAGGGTAGGTTAGGTAGGTAATGGGTAGGCAGGATAGATAGGAGAGGGTAGGTTAGGTAGGTAGTGGTTAGGCAGGTTAGATAGGAGAGGGTAGGTTAGGTAGGTAGTGGTTAGGCAGGTTAGATAGGAGAGGGTAGGTTAGGTAAGTAGTGGGTAGGCAGGCAAGGTAGGAGAGGGTAGGTTAGGTAAGTAGTGGGTAGGCAGGTTAGATAGGAGAGGGTAGGTTAGGTAGGTAGTGGGTAGGCAGGTTAGATATGAGAGGGTAGGTTAGGTAGGTAGTGGGTAGGCAGGTTAGATAGGAGAGGGTAGGTTAGGTAGGTAGTGGGTAGGCAGGTTAGATAGGAGAGGGTAGGTTAGGTAGGTAGTGGGTAGGCAGGTTAGATAGGAGAGGGTAGGTTAGGTAGGTAGTGGGTAGGCAGGTTAGATAGGAGAGGGTAGGTTAGGTAAGTAGTGGTTAGGCAGGTTAGATAGGAGAGGGTAGGTTAGGTAGGTAGTGGGTAGGCAGGTTAGATAGGAGAGGGTAGGTTAGGTAGATAGTGGGTAGGCAGGTTAGATAGGAGAGGGTAGGTTAGGTAGGTAGTGGGTAGGCAGGTTAGATAGGAGAGGGTAGGTTAGGTAGGTAGTGGTTACGCAGGTTAGATAGGAGAGGGTAGGTTAGGTAGGTAGTGGGTAGGCAGGTTAGATAGGAGAGGGTAGGTTAGGTAAGTAGTGGGTAGGCAGGTTAGATAGGAGAGGGTAGGTTAGGTAAGTAGTGGGTAGGCAGGTTATATAGGAGAGGGTAGGTTAGGTAGGTAGTGGGTAGGCAGGTTAGATAGGAGAGGGTAGGTTAGGTGGGTAGTGGTTAGGCAGGTTAGATAGGAGAGGGTAGGTTAGGTAGGTAGTGGGTAGGCAGGCTAGATAGGAGAGGGTAGGTTAGGTAGGTAGTTTGTAGGCAGGTTAGATAGGAGAGGGTAGGTTAGGTAGGTAGTGGTTAGGCAGGTTAGATAGGAGAGGGTAGGTTAGGTAGGTAGTGGGTAGGCAGGTTAGATAGGAGAAGGTAGGTTAGGTAGGTAGTGGTTAGGCAGGTTAGATAGGAGAGGGTAGGTTAGGTAGGTAGTGGGTAGGCAGGTTAGATAGGAGAGGGTAGGTTAGATAGGTAGTGGGTAGGCAGGTTAGATAGGAGAGGGTAGGTTAGGTAGGTAGTGGGTAGGCAGGTTAGATAGGAGAGGGTAGGTTAGGTAGGTAGTGGGTAGGCAGGTTAGATAGGAGAGGGTAGGTTAGGTAGGTAGTGGGTAGGCAGGTTAGATAGGAGAGGGTAGGTTAGGTAGGTAGTGGGTAGGCAGGTTAGATAGGAGAGGGTAGGTTAGGTAGGTAGTGGGTAGGCAGGTTAGATAGGAGAGGGTAGGTTAGGTAGGTAGTTTGTAGGCAGGTTAGATAGGAGAGGGTAGGTTAGGTAGGTAGTGGGTAGGCAGGTTAGATAGGAGAGGGTAGGTTAGGTAGGTAGTGGGTAGGCAGGTTAGATAGGAGAGGGTAGGTTAGGTAGGTAGTGGGTAGGCAGGTAAGATAGGAGAGGGTAGGTTAGGTAGGTAGTGGGTAGGCAGGTTAGATAGGAGAGGGTAGGTTAGGTAGGTAGTGGGTAGGCAGGTTAGATAGGAGAGGGTAGGTTAGGTAGGTAGTGGGTAGGCAGGTTAGATAGGAGAGGGTAGGTTAGGTAGGTAGTGGGTAGGCAGGTAAGATAGGAGAGGGTAGGTTAGGTAGGTAGTGGGTAGGCAGGTAAGATAGGAGAGGGTAGGCTAGGTAGGTAGTGGGTAGGCAGGTTAGATAGGAGAGGGTAGGTTAGGTAGGTAGTGGGTAGGCAGGTTAGATAGGAGAGGGTAGGTTAGGTAGGTAGTGGGTAGGCAGGTTAGATAGGAGAGGGTAGGTTAGGTAGGTAGTGGGTAGGCAGGTAAGATAGGAGAGGGTAGGTTAGGTAGGTAGTGGGTAGGCAGGTTAGATAGGAGAGGGTAGGTTAGGTAGGTAGTGGGTAGGCAGGTTAGATAGGAGAGGGTAGGTTAGGTAGGTAGTGGGCAGGTTATATAGGAGAGGGTAGGTTAGGTAGGTAGTGGGTAGGCAGGTAAGATAGGAGAGGGTAGGTTAGGTAGGTAGTGGGTAGGCAGGTAAGATAGGAGAGGGTAGGTTAGGTAGGTAGTGGGTAGGCAGGTTAGATAGGAGAGGGTAGGTTAGGTAGGTAGTGGGTAGGCAGGTTAGATAGGAGAGGGTAGGTTAGGTAGGTAGTGGGTAGGCAGGTTAGATAGGAGAGGGTAGGTTAGGTAGGTAGTGGGTAGGCAGGTAAGATAGGAGAGGGTATGTTAGGTAGGTAGTGGGTAGGCAGGTAAGATAGGAGAGGGTAGGTTAGGTAGGTAGTGGGTAGGCAGGTTAGATAGGAGAGGGTAGGTTAGGTAGGTAGTGGGTAGGCAGGTTAGATAGGAGAGGGTAGGTTAGGTAGGTAGTGGGTAGGCAGGTTAGATAGGAGAGGGTAGGTTAGGTAGGTAGTGGGTAGGCAGGTTAGATAGGAGAGGGTAGGTTAGGTAGGTAGTGGGTAGGCAGGTTAGATAGGAGAGGGTAGGTTAGGTAGGTAATGGGTAGGCAGGTTAGATAGGAGAGGGTAGGTTAGGTAGGTAGTGGGTAGGCAGGTTAGATAGGAGAGGGTAGGTTAGGTAGATAGTGGGTAGGCAGGTTAGATAGGAGAGGGTAGGTTAGGTAGGTAGTGGGTAGGCAGGTTAGATAGGAGAGGGTAGGTTAGGTAGGTAGTGGGTAGGCAGGTTAGATAGGAGAGGGTAGGTTAGGTAGGTAGTGGTTAGGCAGGTTAGATAGGAGAGGGTAGGTTAGGTAGGTAGTGGTTAGGCAGGTTAGATAGGAGAGGGTAGGTTAGGTAGGTAGTGGGTAGGCAGGTTAGATAGGAGAGGGTAGGTTAGGTAGGTAGTGGGTAGGCAGGTTAGATAGGAGAGGGTAGGTTAGGTAGGTAATGGGTAGGCAGGTTAGATAGGAGAGGGTAGGTTAGGTAGGTAGTGGGTAGGCAGGTTAGATAGGAGAGGGTAGGTTAGGTAGGTAGTGGGTAGGCAGGTTAGATAGGAGAGGGTAGGTTAGGTAGGTAATGGGTAGGCAGGTTAGATAGGAGAGGGTAGGTTAGGTAGGTAGTGGGTAGGCAGGTTAGATAGGAGGAGGCTTTGTTATTTACTTTCTTTGCTTTTGTTCCGTTCAGCCCCTTTTCCCCATATTACCGTGTGAAGAAATAAATCAATTCCTATTAAAGGGTAAATTCTCTGCCTTTTGCCATCCTTACCCGCACCTACAGTTCCACACCACGTGGGGTAGAGTTAGAGCAGGATGTTGTGTTCCCTCTTCCTAGAGGCGTAACTCTCTGCACTCTGTTCATCTTACCCTCGATCCCGACTAGTCTCCCTTCCGCTGAAAAACACCCACCGCAATTCTTCACCGTAGGGATGGTGACGCAGAAATGCTTTGGTACCCAGATCCGTGCTTCCTGTCTGGCAGTGTTTATAAAAACCAATACCTTAGATGTTCCTTGAGGCATCTCTGCGGTAGGTCTTCTGCCATGATGTTTGTGTTTCTGCTTTCAGGCAGAGATAGAGATGCATATTCTGCGGTGTGGCAGCCAGGTCGTTCAGTGATTCATTTCAAAATTGGGTGTCGGGATGGTGCCTTGAAAAAACGTCACTAGGGGCAACGGTTAACTGTTAACCTTTGAGTCCTTGCACCTGGGAAATTTGTTGAATGTTCCGAACGCTACTTTTCAACATATTTCCAGTTGTTTGTGTCAGTTGGAGCGGGGCCTGGGTGATGGTGGACTGATGGATACCGCCTGGAATGTGTCTGAATATGTGATGGATGGCTTGTTTTAATTATAGCTGGTCTGTTTAGACACACTAAGACTCTGTGTGTGTGTGTGTGTGTGTGTGTGTGTGTGTGTGTGTGTGTGTGTGTGTGTGTGTGTGTGTGTGTGTGTGTGTGTGTGTGTGTGTGTGTGTGTGTGTGTGTGTGTGTGTGTGTGTGTGTGTGTGTGTGGGGGGGGTGTGGGTGGGTGGCCAGGGCTCATAGAGAAAAGTTTGCCTGAAGTAGAGGCTCTGGGCCTGTTTTCAGTGGATGGGGGAGTCATGGAAGGAAGAGGAGAGGATGGAGAGATGTGGCGGAGGACGAGGCCAGTGGTTATGTTGGAGAGATGGAACCCTCGTCAAGGGACAGGGGGAGAGAGGGGTAGTCAGAGGAGAGAGAAAGCAAATGGAGAGGGGGAGAGAGAGGGGAGAGGGGGAGAGAGGAGTAGAGAGGGGGAAAGAGGAGGCGAGAGGGGGAGAGAGGAGTAGAGAGGGGGAAAGAGGAGGCGAGAGGGAGAGACAGAGGGAGAGAGGAGTAGAGAGGGGGAAAGATGAGGCGAGAGGGAGAGACAGGGGGAGAGAGGAGTTGAGAGGGGGAAAGAGGAGGTGAGAGGGAGAGACAGGGGGAGAGAAGAGTAGAGAGGGGGAAAGAGGAGGCGAGAGGGAGAAAGAGGAGGCGAGAGGGAGAGACAGGGGGAGAGAGGAGTAGAGAGGGGGAAAGAAGAGGCGAGAGGGAGAGACAGGGGAGAGAGGAGTAGAGAGGGGGAAAGAGGAGGCGAGAGGGAGAGACAATGGGAGAGAGGAGTAGAGAGGGGGAAAGAGGAAGCGGGAGGGAGAGACAGGGGGAGAGAGGAGTAGAGAGGGGGAAAGAGGAGGCGAGAGGGAGAGACAATGGGAGAGAGGAGTAGAGAGGGGGAAAGAGGAAGCGGGAGGGAGAGACAGGGGGAGAGAGGAGTAGAGAGGGGGAAAGAGGAGGCGAGAGGGAGAGACAGGGGGAGAGAGGAGTAGAGAGGGGGAAAGAGGAGGCGAGAGGGAGAGACAGGGGGAGAGAGGAGTAGAGAGGGGGAAAGAGGAGGCGAGAGGGAGAGACAGGGGGAGAGAGGAGTAGAGAGGGGGAAAGAGGAGGCGAGAGGGAGAGACAGGGGGAGAGAGGAGTAGAGAGGGGGAAAGAGGAGGCGAGAGGGAGAGACAGGGGAGAGAGGAGTAGGAAAGGTAACACAATGATTTATTTGTCAAGCCAATATGTGTGATTTTTATCTCTCACCTTCTAGATTTAAACCGTAAAGACCTTCTGGGCTCAACATAGCAGCATTAAAGTCTGTGGGAGTGAACATGAGAGTGAGGGAGAGTGAGGGAGAGTGAGGGAGAGTGTACAACATTTTTGTCAGTATTTCTACTGCTATCTTTTTTTTCACCTTTATTTAACCAGGTAGGCTAGTTGAGAACACCTTTATTTAACCAGGTAGGCCAGTTAAGAACACCTTTATTTAACCAAGTAGGCTAGTTGAGAACAAGTTCTCATTTACAACTGTGACCTGGCCAAGATAAAGCAAAGCAGTTCGACACATACAACGACACAGAGTTACACATGGAGTAAAACAAACATACAGTCAATAATACAGTAGAAAAATTAGTCTATATACAATGTGAGCAAATGAGGTGAGATATGGGAGGTAAAGGCAAAATTAGGCCATGGTGGCAAAGTAAATACAATATAGCAAGTAAAACACTGGAATGGTAGATTGCTGCTGCTATGGTGACCAGTGAGGTGAGATAAGGGGGACTTTACCTAGCAGGGTCTTGTAGATGACCTGGAGCCAGTGGATTTGGCGACGAGTATGAAGCGAGGGCCAACCAACGAGAGCGTACAGGTCGCAGTGGTGGGTAGTATATGGGGCTTTGGTGACAAAATGGATGGCACTGTGACAGACTGCATCCAATTTATTGAGTGGAGTGTTGGAGGTTGTTTTGTAAATGACATCACCGAAGTCCAGGATCGGTAGGATGGTCAGTTTTACAAGGGTATATTTGGCAGCATGAGTGAAGGAGGCTTTGTTGCAAAATAGGAAGCCAATTCTAGATTTAACTTTGGATTGGAGAAGTTTGATGTGGGTCTGGAAGGAGAGTTTACAGTCTAACCAGACACCTAGGTATTTTTAGTTGTCCACATATTCTAAGTCAGAGCCGTCCAGAGTAGTGATGTTAGACAGGCGGGTAGGTGCAGGCAGCGATCAGTTGAAGAGCATGCATTTAGTTTTACTAGGCCACGGAAGGAGAGTTGTATGGCATTGAAGCTCATCTGGAGGTTAGGTAACACAAAGAGGGGCCAGAAGTATACAGAACGGTGTCGTCTGCGTAGAGGTGGATCAGAGAATCACCAGCAGCAAGAGCGACATCATTGATGTATACAGAGAAAAGAGTCAGTCCAAGAATTGAACCCTGTGGCACCCCGATAGAGACTGCCAGAGGTCCGGAAAACAGACCCTCCGATCTTGGAGTCCTTGCGCCTGGGAAACTTGTTGAATGTTCCGAACGCTACTTTTCAACATATTTCCAGTTGTTTGTGTCAGTCGGAGCGGGGCCTGGGTGATGGTGGACTGATGGATACCGCCTGGAATGTGTCTGAATATGTGATGGATGGCTTGTTTTAATTATAGCTGGTCTGTTTAGACACACTAAGACTCTGTGTGTGTGTGTGTGTGTGTGTGTGTGTGTGTGTGTGTGTGTGTGTGTGTGTGTGTGTGTGTGTGTGTGTGTGTGTGTGTGTGTGTGTGTGTGTGTGTGTGTGTGTGTGTGTGTGTGTGTGTGTGTGTTTGTGTGAGGCTCAGAGGCCCCTGCTACTCCTCAGGGCCCGAAATTAGTGTGGTGGAAACTTAATAGACACACACACACACACACATACATGCACACACACACACATACATGCACACACACACAAACACACACACACTGTGGTATCTTGATAGTGTGTGTGTGTCATGTCTAGTCAGCGGCATGGAGCGGTGGCTGCTTCTGTTGTTGTTTTGTCTGTAATTAACGTAACGAAACAAACAGTTGCACCCAAGCAACAGTCCTGGCAGCTTCATTATGATGTGCATTGTCAACAAGCATGAGTTTGGCTTTAATTTACACTGACGACGTACTGGGGAACAGTGCGTTAACTGCCTTGTTCAGGGGCAGAACAAAATGTTTTTACCTTGTCAACTGAGGGATTTGATCCAGTACCCTTTCGGTCACTGGCCCAACGCTCTAACCATTAGGCTACCCTGCCACCTACCCTGCCACCTCTACACTCTACACTCTAACCATTAGGCTACCCTGCCACCTCTACACTCTAACCATTAGGCTACCCTGCCTCCTCTACACTCTAACCATTAGGCTACCTGCCACCTCTACACTCTAACCATTAGGCTACCCTGCCTCCTCTACACTCTAACCATTAGGCTACCTGCCACCTCTACACTCTAACCATTAGGCTACCCTGCCTCCTCTACACTCTAACCATTAGGCTACCTGCCACCTCTACACTCTAACCATTAGGCTACCCTGCCTCCTCTACACTCTAACCATTAGGCTACCCTGCCACCTCTACACTCTAACCATTAGGCTACCCTGCCTCCTCTACACTCTAACCATTAGGCTACCCTGCCACCTCTACACTCTAACCATTAGGCTACCCTGCCACCTCTACACTCTAACCATTAGGCTACCCTGCCACCTCTACACTCTAACCATTAGGCTACCTGCCACCTCTACACTCTAACCATTAGGCTACCCTGCCACCTCTACACTCTAACCATTAGGCTACCTGCCACCTCTACACTCTAACCACTAGACTACCTGCCGCCTCTACACTCTAACCACTAGTCTACCCTGCCACCTCTACACTCTAACCACTAGGCTACCTGCCACCTCTACACTCTAACCATTAGGCTACCTGCCGCCTCTACACTCTAACCATTAGGCTACCTGCCACCTCTACACTCTAACCATTAGGCTACCTGCCACCTCTACACTCTAACCATTAGGCTACCTGCCACCTCTACACTCTAACCATTAGGCTACCTGCCGCCTCTACACTCTAACCACTAGGCTACCCTGCCGCCTCTACACTCTAACCATTAGGCTACCTGCCACCTCTACACTCTAACCATTAGGCTACCTGCCACCTCTACACTCTAACCACTAGGCTACCCTGCCGCCTCTACACTCTAACCATTAGGCTACCTGCCACCTCTACACTCTAACCATTAGGCTACCCTGCCACCTCTACACTCTAACCATTAGGCTACCTGCCACCTCTACACTCTAACCACTAGGCTACCTGCCTCCTCTACACTCTAACCACTAGGCTACCTGCCTCCTCTACTCTCTAACCACTAGTCTACCTGCCTCCTCTACACTCTAACCACTAGGCTACCTGCCACCTCTACACTCTAACCACTAGGCTACCTGCCTCCTCTACACTCTAACCACTAGTCTACCTGCCTCCTCTACACTCTAACCATTAGGCTACCTGCCGCCTCTACACTCTAACCACTAGGCTACCTGCCTCCTCTACACTCTAACCACTAGGCTACCCTGCCACCTCTACACTCTAACCATTAGGCTACCTGCCACCTCTACACTCTAACCACTAGGCTACCTGCCACCTCTACCCTCTAACCACTAGGCTACCTGCCACCTCTACACTCTAACCATTAGGCTACCTGCCACCTCTACACTCTAACCATTAGGCTACCTGCCACCTCTACACTCTAACCACTAGGCTACCAGCCTCTTTAATATATACAGAAAACTGTGATGTGTTGTGGTGGTTATAACTATCTACGCTGAACACAAATATAAATGCAACATGCAACAATTTCAAAGATTAGATTATTGTGTAGGATAGACTACTGTGTAGGATAGACTACTGTGTAGGATAGACTACTGTGTAGGATAGACTACTGTGTAGGACAGACTACTGTGTAGGATAGACTACTGTGTAGGATAGACTACTGTGTAGGACAGACTACTGTGTAGGATAGACTACTGTGTAGGACAGACTACTGTGTAGGACAGACTACTGTGTAGGATAGACTACTGTGTAGGATAGACTACTGTGTAGGATAGACTACTGTGTAGGACAGACTACTGTGTAGGATAGACTACTGTGTAGGATAGACTACTGTGTAGGATAGACTACTGTGTAGGACAGACTACTGTGTAGGATAGACTACTGTGTAGGATAGACTACTGTGTAGGACAGACTACTGTGTAGGATAGACTACTGTGTAGGATAGACTACTGTGTAGGATAGACTACTGTGTAGGACAGACTACTGTGTAGGATAGACTACTGTGTAGGACAGACTACTGTGTAGGACAGACTACTGTGTAGGATAGACTACTGTGTAGGATAGACTACTGTGTAGGACAGACTACTGTGTAGGATAGACTACTGTGTAGGACAGACTACTGTGTAGGACAGACTACTGTGTAGGATAGACTACTGTGTAGGACAGACTACTGTGTAGGATAGACTACTGTGTAGGATAGACTACTGTGTAGGACAGACTACTGTGTAGGATAGACTACTGTGTAGGATAGACTACTGTGTAGGATAGACTACTGTGTAGGACGGACAACGGATGAACATCTGGGCTGAGGGTATGTTGACCTCAACATCTTGCTCTGGGAGCAGGGAAGACTGATAACCCATGGTGCATTCAAAGGGGGAGAGTCCAGTAGCCGAGCAGGGAAGAGTGTTCCTAGCATATTCCACCCAGACCAGTTGCTGGCTCCAGGTGGTGGGGTTACCGGCAACGAAACACCGAAGTGTCGTCTTCATGTCTTGATTGGCTGGCTCCGACTGGCCGTTGGATTGGGGATGAAACCCGGAGGACAGACTGGCCGACGACCCAATAAGGATTCAGAACGCCTCCCAGAATCGGGACGAGAACTGAGAACCCCGATCCGAGACCATGTTGACAGGGAGTCCATGGAATCGGAAGACCTGGGCCGTCTCCTTGGTAACTTGAAACTAAACACTGATCCGAGACCATGTCGACAGGGAGTCCATGGAATCGGAAGACCATGAGCTGAACACCGAAGCCCGATCCGAGACCATGTCGACGGAGAGTCCATGGAATCAGAAGGCCTGGGCCGTCTCCTTGGTAACTTGAAAAGAAACACCGAAGTGTTTGATTGGCTGACTCCGATGAGCTGGGCCGTCTCCTTGGCTGAAGGTAACTTGGAAAGAGGGATGAAATGGACTGCCTTGGAAAACCATTCCACCAACGTCAGAATGGTGGGGTTACCATCTAACGGGGAAGGCCCATTGAAAAAATCCAAGGAAATATGGGACCATGGGCGATGAAGAACAGGGAGCGGCTGAAGGAGGCCGGACGGCGCTTGCCCGCGGAGTCTTGCTTTGCGAGCACACCATGCATGCCACCAGAAGCATTATCCGACGAAAGACAGGGTTACGACGAGGCCCAGGATGACAGGAGGAGAGAAATTTAACCTGGTAAATAACACGGCCCAACGCGCTTGCCTTGGGATGAGGCGCTTGGCAGTGCGGAGGTATTCTAAATTCTTATAGTCAGCCCAAACCAGGAATGGATGTTCAGCCTCTTCTCCACTCCTCCAGAGCCATCTAAACCGTTAGGAGTTCCTGGTTCCCAACATCATAATTCCTCTCCGCGGTGTTGACATGATGGGACATAAAGGCACAGGGATGTAGCTTTATGTCCTGGACAGATCGCTGGGAAAGGACGGCCCTTACTCTCACATCGTCAACCTCAACCACAAACTGACGAGTCGTGCCCGGATGGATGAGGATGGGGGCAGAAGTGAATCGCTGTTTTAGATCCCCAAAAGCCTTGTCCCCTGCTGGAGACCATGTAAACGGTACCTTGGGAGAGGTGAGTGCAGAGAGGGGGACCACCCGGTTTTTGGAGCAAGAATGAAACAGCGGTAGAAATGAGAAGAAGAAACAAGAAACATGAGCAATGGACATTAGACCAGTTGAAATCTGTCCAAATTTGAGATTTTCGGTTCTTACCGCCATGGCTTTGTGAGACGCAGAGTCGGTTAACGGATGATCTCTGCATGTGTGGTTCCCACCGTGAAGCATGGAGGAGGAGGTGTGATGTTGTGGGGGTACTTTGCTGGACACTGTCTGTGATTTATTTAGAATTCAAGGCACACTTAACCAGCATGGCTACCACAGCATTCTGCAGCGATACACCATCCCATCTGGTTTGGGCTTAGTGGGACTATCATTTGTTTTTCCAACAGCACAAAGACACCTCCAGGCTGTGTAAGGGTTATTTGAACAAGGAGAATAATGGAGTGCTACATCAGATGACCTGGCCTCCACAATCACTCGACCTCAATCCAATTGAGATTATTTTGGGTTGAGCTGGACCGCAGAGGGAAGTAAAAGCAGCCAACAAGTACTCAGCATATGTGGGAACTCCTTCAAGATTGTTTTGAAAATAATTCCTCATGAAGCTGGATGAGAGAACGGCAGGAGTGTGCAAACGCTGTCATCAAGACAAAGGGTGGCTACTTTGAATAATCTAAAATCTAAAATATTTTGGGATCAAATCTCTCAGATATAGGAGAGAGATTTCAGAACACATTTCCATTTGATATTTCTGGGACTATCTGTTGTTCCTTGTCGTGATTCTGTTAATCAATGTGTTTCTATTGGCTAATAGCAGTAAGGACTATCTGTTATTCAATGTGTTTCTATGGGCTAATAGCAGTAAGGACTATCTGTTATTCAATGCATTTCTATTGGCTAATAGCAGTAAGGACTATCTGTTATTCAATGTGTTTCTATTGGCTAATAGCAGTAAGGACTATCTGTTATTCAATGCGTTTCTATTGGCTAATAGCAGTATGGACTATCTGTTATTCAATGCGTTTCTATTGGATAATAGCAGTAAGGACTATCTGTTATTCAATGTGTTTCTATTGGCTAATAGCAGTAAGGACTATCTGTTATTCAATGTGTTTCTATGGGCTAATAGCAGTAAAGACTATCTGTTATTCAATGTGTTTCTATGGGCTAATAGCAGTATGGACAAACATGGGTTTTTTTTTCACTTCAAGTGGTCTTAAAATTCTAAATCCAATAACTAAATTATCCTTGTTATGGCCTTTATAAAACAATCCCATAAAGCTTAGTAGAACACCCTTAGTAGAACCCCCTTAGTAGAACACCCTTAGTAGAACCCCCTTAGTATAACCCCTTAGTAGAACCCCTTAGTAGAACACCCTTAGTAGAACCCCTTAGTAGAACCCCTTAGTAGAACACCCTTAGTAGAACCCCTTAGTTGAACCCCTTAGTAGAACCCCCTTAGTAGAACCCCTTAGCAGAACCCCCTTAGCAGAACCCCCTTAGTAGAACCCCTTAGTAGAACACCCTTAGTAGAACCCCTTAGTTGAACCCCTTAGTAGAACCCCCTTAGTAGAACCCCTTAGTAGAACCCCTTAGCAGAACCCCCTTAGCAGAACCCCCTTAGCAGAACCCCCTTAGTAGGACCCCTTAGTTGAACCCCTTAGTATAACCCCCTTAGTAGAACCCCTTAGTAGAACCCCTTAGCAGAACCCCCTTAGCAGAACCCCCTTAGCAGAACCCCCTTAGTAGGACCCCTTAGTTGAACCCCTTAGTAGAACCCCCTTAGTAGAACCCCTTAGTAGAACCCCTTAGCAGAACCCCCTTAGCAGAACCCCCTTAGTAGGACCCCCTTAGTAGAACCCCTTAGTAGAACCCCTTAGTAGAACCCCTTAGCAGAACCCCCTTAGCAGAACCCCCTTAGTAGGACCCCCTTAGTAGAACCCCTTAGTAGAACCCCCTTAGTAGGACCCCCTTAGTAGAACCCCTTAGTAGAACCCCCTTAGTAGAACCCCTTAGCAGAACCCCTTAGCAGAACCCCCTTAGCAGAACCCCCTTAGTAGGACCCCTTAGCAGAACCCCCTTAGCAGAACCCCCTTAGCAGAACCCCCTTAGCAGAACCCCCTTAGCAGAACCCCCTTAGTAGAACCCCCTTAGTAGAACCCCCTTAGCAGAACCCCCTTAGTAGGACCCCTTAGCAGAACCCCCTTAGCAGAACCCCCTTAGTAGGACCCCTTAGCAGAACCCCCTTAGCAGAACCCCCTTAGCAGAACCCCTTTAGTAGAACCCCTTAGCAGAACCCCCTTAGCAGAACCCCCTTAGTAGGACCCCTTAGCAGAACCCCCTTAGCAGAACCCCCTTAGCAGAACCCCTTAGCAGAACCCCCTTAGCAGAACCCCCTTAGCAGAACCCCCTTAGTAGGACCCCCTTAGCAGAACCCCTTTAGTAGAACCCCTTAGTTGAACCCCTTTAGTAGGACCCCCTTAGCAGAACCCCTTTAGTAGGACCCCTTAGCAGAACCCCTTTAGTAGGACCCCTTAGCAGAACCCCTTTAGTAGGACCCCCTTAGCAGAACCCCTTTAGTAGGACCCCCTTAGCAGAACCCCTTTAGTAGGACCCCCTTAGCAGAACACCTTTAGTAGGACCCCCTTAGCAGAACCCCTTTAGTAGGACCCCCTTAGCAGAACCCCTTTAGTAGGACCCCCTTAGCAGAACCCCTTTAGTAGGACCCCCTTAGCAGAACCCCTTTAGTAGGACCCCCTTAGCAGAACCCCTTTAGTAGGACCCCCTTAGCAGAACCCCTTTAGTAGGACCCCCTTAGCAGAACCCCTTTAGTAGGACCCCCTTAGCAGAACCCCTTTAGTAGGACCCCCTTAGCAGAACCCCTTTAGTAGGACCCCTTAGCAGAACCCCTTTAGTAGGACCCCTTAGCAGAACCCCTTTAGTAGGACCCCTTAGCAGAACCCCTTTAGTAGGACCCCCTTAGCAGAACCCCTTTAGTAGGACCCCCTTAGCAGAACCCCTTTAGTAGGACCCCTTAGTAGAACACCCTTAGTAGAACCCCCTTAGTAGAACCCCTTAGCAGAACCCCTTTAGTAGGACCCCTTAGCAGAACCCCTTTAGTAGGACCCCTTAGCAGAACCCCTTTAGTAGGACCCCTTAGCAGAACCCCTTTAGTAGGACCCCCTTAGCAGAACCCCTTTAGTAGGACCCCCTTAGCAGAACCCCTTTAGTAGGACCCCTTAGTAGAACCCCCTTAGTAGAACCCCCTTAGTAGAACCCCTTAGCAGAACCCCTTTAGTAGGACCCCTTAGCAGAACCCCTTTAGTAGGACCCCTTAGCAGAACCCCTTTAGTAGGACCCCTTAGCAGAACCCCTTTAGTAGGACCCCTTAGCAGAACCCCTTTAGTAGGACCCCTTAGCAGAACCCCTTTAGTAGGACCCCCTTAGCAGAACCCCTTTAGTAGGACCCCCTTAGTAGAACCCCTTAGTAGAACCCCTTAGTAGAACCCCCCTTAGTAGAACCCCTTAGTAGAACCCCTTAGCAGAACCCCCTTAGTAGAACCCCTTAGTAGAACCCCCTTAGTAGAACCCCTTACGTTAATAAAACATATGTTAATAAGAACAACAACAACAACAACACCTGTAAATATTTCTTCACCTCCTCATCAACACCTTCTAATGTCAAATAACAAGCACCCCCTGCAGGGGCATTGGAGTGCTCATAGTAAAGGGAGAGGACTGAGAAGGATACATCACATAATAAGATAGGATAGAATAGAATAGGATAGGATATAATATAATAGGATAGAATAGAATAGGATAGAATAGGGTAGAATAGGATAGAATAGGGTAGAATAGAATAGAATAGAATAGCATAGGATAGAATAGGATACAATAGGATAGGATAGGATAGGATAGGATAGAATAGAATAGAATAGGATAGAATGGGATAGAATAGAATAGGATAGGATAGAATAGGATAGGTTACAATAGGATAGGATAGGATAGAATAGAATAGGATAGAATATAAAAGAATAGGATAGAATAGAATAGGATAGGATAGGATAGAATAGGATAGAATAGGATAGGATATAATAGAATAGGATAGGATAGGATAGAATAGGATAGGATAGGATAGGATAGAATAGGATAGGATAGAATAGGATAGGATAGGATAGAATAGCATATAATAGAATAGAGTAGAATAGAATTTGATAGGATATAATAGGATATTGTAGGATAGAATAGAAAATGATATAATGGAATATGGATAGAATATGTCCGTGCTGTAGCCTACAGCATCACAGAGTAAGGCACACAGGACAGATAGGACAGGCTGTCCGTGCCTCAGAGTAAGGCACACAGGACAGATAGGACAGGCTGTCCGTGCCTCAGAGTAAGGCACACAGGACAGATAGGACAGGCTGTCCGTGCCTCAGAGTAAGGCACACAGGACAGATAGGGCAGGCTGTCCGTGCCTCAGAGTAAGGCACACAGGACAGATAGGACAGGCTGTCCATGCCTCAGAGTAAGGCACACAGGACAGATAGGACAGGCTGTCCGTGCCTCAGAGTAAGGCACACATGCTGTAGTCAACAGCGTCTCAGAGTAAGGCACACAGGACAGACAGCCTGCCTATCTTCTGTATCTATCTAGTGGAAATGTCAGCGGATGATGTTTTTGTGTACGTGCTCGGCACTCACCGACGCACACTATCTTAGACTTTGAGATAAGAGTGCCTGACTTCATATACCTAGAATCAACTCCAAGCCTACCTCACACCTATTAGTAAGCGCAATGTATTTAGTGGAGACTACACACGCTGTAGTAGTAGACTAAGAATGTGTAGATCAATCACTGTTGTAGTCTAGCTAATGGAGACATTTAAAAGTGTCCCGTAAGAGACATAGTAGACACATCATTTCGCTACAGCAATACAAACCGCATATCTCCAGACACGCAGGTCTCGCGTACCGTGCGTGATCCGATAGAGAGAGGACGCGCGTAGAGGGATCGAGGGAAGAAGGAGAGAGGACGAGAGGACACCGAGATCTTTCTCCTTGTCTGATGAACGAACCTATTCGAAAAGTATGAGAGGAACCGGCTAGATTTAGACCACTCGTCACTCTACAGTTCGTATGTTGTTGAGGGGAGGGTGGGGAAAAAATAATGATCCTATCCTAGACCTACACCAACGTAAATCTGTATCGCTGCGCTGGCAACTGTGGAAAACAGGACAGCGAGCAAGAGACTGAGATAAACAACATACAACATAGGAAAGCAGCCAACTGCCTAAAACCAAAATAAGGAACTTCTGGGAAGGAACCGGAGGCCAGCGCGGGAAGGACTCATAACAGATCGTTGGAATAGCATCTCGAATAACGGTATGGCGCTGCTGCTGTTGCTGTCTGATACTGTCCGTGTGTGAGAATGCTGTTTTCTGCATAGAAATGTAGCCTATATTTGGGCACCTTACATTCTCCAGCTCGGCCGGTGTGAACACGTATGTTGCTGTTAAAGTAGCTTGTATGTATCTTCTCCTATGATCACACATATGCATCCCTTGGATATTGGAACTGTTGCGGCTAAACCTCATTGATTTATTATAGGAACCTAGGCAGCCCACGTTTGCGCAGCGCCTCCATATGACGCCACACATATTTAGTAGGAGTGCTGGCTTGCAAACCGCGGTCTGTGTCTCCTGGCCTGTCTGTGTGTTACAGACACACAGACCAGACCTGTCTGTACTGAATAAAATAAATACAACTGCACACTTCTGTCTGTGATGTCTCCCCACGTGATGACGACTTCGGTAAAAGTCGAAACGTTGTTGATTTTGAGGAGCTGCAATATTCCCGTGCAGGCCTCTCCATCATTTGACACGTCACACACCCCTCTTTCCTCATCTCATCTCTCTCTCTCATCATCAGGCAGGTAGGACATTTGTCATGGAGTTCCTAAACGACTCCTTGGTCGGTGGATCAGACCTGGACCTGAGAGCCTTCCACTTCTACAACGACTCTCTGCTTTTCCAGAACAACTTCAGTATTGGCAACAACGAGACCTACGCCTTCCTCCCCACCGGCATCAAGATCACCATCGTTGTGGTCTACATGATGGTCTGCGTGGTGGGGCTGGTGGGTAACTGTCTGGTCATGTACGTTATCGTCAGGTAAGGGCTCGTGGCGACCTCCTCTCTCTACCTGGTCGGATTGAACAGACCTGCACCTTAGAGACGATTTCACCAGAGAGAGTATAGACGCACCTTAGAAGTGATTTGCACTGACTACCCATTTTCCATTTAGTCATTAAGCAGACACTCTTATTGAGAGCGACTAAAGCACAGTTACATCAATGATAGTTAGCACCTCAGCATTTCACTGCACCTTGTAAACCTGATGTAAACTGTACTGTGATGTTGAGGAAGCTAACACCTCAGCATTTCACTGCACCTTGTATACCTGATGTAAACTGTACTGTGATGTTGAGGAAGCTAACACCTCAGCATTTCACTGCGTCTGTCTGTCTGCCTGTCTGTCTGTCTGTCTGTCTGTCTGTCTGTCTGCATTGTAAAAACGGTAGTCTTTGCTGTTACCGCTTCAGAGTGACTGCTCTGTGGTGATGCTTTCAAACCAACACAAGCTGTTGCCTCCATCCACCCAATCACCTTCACTCAACATCTATTGTTAGATTAACAGTTGAGTCTCACTCAGACAAACCAAATAACTAAACAAAAGTAACTAAAATGGTACAATGCAACGCTACTTGCTTGTGTGAGTGTGTGTGTGTGTGTGTGTGCGTGTGTGTGTGAGTGTGTGTGTGTGTGCGTGCGTGTGTGTGTGAGTGTGTGTGTGTGTGTGTGTGCGTGTGTGCGTGTGTGCGTGCGTGTGTGTGTGTGCGTGCGTGTGTGTGTGTGAGTGTGTGTGTGCGTGCGTGTGTGTGTGTGAGTGTGTGTGTGGTTTGCCAGTCTCGCTATATGAAAAACAAAACACATTTAAACCTGTTGCTATTATTTAAAAGTTCCTTGAATCATTTTGCAGCTGTAGTTACCTTACCTTGCAAGTTTTCAAACCTTAGTTTCCACAAAAGCACATTTTTATTACTATCCTCTGTAGGCTGGAGTAAGGCTCCAATTTCAGACAGAGCAATATATTTTCCCAACCAAAGCTTGTCATCCTCTCTTCACAATGGTTGATATTGCCAGTAGAAAATTGAACAACATAGATCGAAAGAGTCTAGAAGACAAGAGCAAGAGATTGGCACATACTTCCCTCAGCCACTTTAATATACTGTATGTGCTGCAGATCTGTGTATCCCAATATCTACAGAAAGAACCAGCTGAGCCCCGAGGTCCTGGCCTTTAATATTGAATATGTGCGGCAGATCTATACATCCAATATCTACAGAAAGAACCAGCTGAGCCCAGAGGTCCTGGCCTTTAATATTGAATATGTGCGGCAGATCTATACATCCAATATCTACAGAAAGAACCAGCTGAGCCCCGAGGTCCTGGCCTTTAATATTGAATATGTGCGGCAGATCTATACATCCAATATCTACAGAAAAAAAACAGCTGAGCCCAGAGGTCCTGGCCTTCTTTCTCCACAGTATTACACAACTCAATCAGATTCATTGTGTGTCTCCTTAATGTCACCCTATTCCTTATGTAAGTAAGTCAATAGGGCTCTGGTCAAAGTAGTTTACTATTTAGGGAATATATGTCTGTATGACACTTAACTTAGGTTCTGTAGTTACATTGTCACGTTCCTTATAAGGATCAGACCAAGACGCAGTGTGGTATGTGTACATTCTTTTTATTAACTGAATGAACACCGAAGAAACCAACTAAATAACAAAACTAAACGTGACGCTACACATAATAGTGCTGACAGGCCACTACACATTGACAAGATCCCACACCAGAAAGTGGGAAACAGGGCTGCCTAAATATGATCCCCAATCAGAGACAACGATAAACAGCTGTCTCTGATTGGGAACCATATCAGGCCAACATAGAAATACAAAAACCCCTAGACCTAGAACAACCCTAGATATACAAAACCCTAGATATACAAAACCCTAGACCTACAACAACCCTAGACCTACAACAACCCTAGATATACAAAACCCTAGACATACAAAACCCTAGACATACAAAACCCTAGACATACAAAACCCTAGACATACAAAACCCTAGACATACAAAACCCTAGACATACAAAACCCTAGACATACAAAACCCTAGACATACAAAACCCTAGATATACAAAACCCTAGACATACCACACTAGAGTACCCACCCTAGTCACACCCTGACCTAACCAAAATATATAGAAAACAGAGATATCTAAGGTCAGGGCGTGACATTACACATGTAACAAGGTGTCGTTTCAACCTCTTAATGTTAAACAACGTTGAATAGCATTTGACTTTCTGTCTACAATGTTGAACTGTTACAGACCACTGAGTTCCTCCACGCTCTCAATTCAATTCATGTCAATTCAATGGGCTTTATAGGCACGGGGAAAATATATATATATATATTATTCCTGAGGCAAGTGAAATAAATTATAAACAAAAAAATGAAATAAGCAATACATTTTTTTTACATGTAAACACAAAGGAATAAAGACATTTCAAATGTCATATTATGGCTATGTACTGGGTTGTAACAAAATGCAAATAGTTGAGGTACAAAAGGGAAAATAAACATAAATATGTTTTTGTTTTTTTTACAATGGTGTTTGTTCGTCACTGGTTGCCCTTTACTTGTGACAACAGGTCACAAATCTTGCTGCTGTGATGGCACACTGTGGTATTTCACCCAGTAGATATGGGAGTTTATCAAAATTGGATTTGTTTTAGAAGTCTTTGTGGGTCTGTGTAATCTGAGGTTAATATGTGTCCTAAATATGGTCATACATTTGGCAGGAGGTTATGAAGTGCCGTTCAGTTTCCTGATTCGTAGGCAGAGTGCACATAGCCAGCCTTCTCTTAAACCTCTACAGGATTGGTGGGTGCCCCTCGGGACTGTTGAGCTAACGTAGGCTAATGTGATTAGCATGAGGTTGTTAGTAACAAGAAAATGTCCCAGGACATAGACATATCTGATATTGGCAGAAAACTTAAATTCTTGTTAATCCAACTGCACTGTCCAATTTACAGTAACGATTACAGTGAAATAATACCATTGCTATTGTTTGAGGAGAGTGCACAGTTATGAACTTGAAAAGTAATTAATAAACAAATTATGCACATTTGGGCAGACTTGATACAACATTTTGAACAGAAATGCAATGGTTCATTGGATCAGTAGAGAAAATGCAAAAATTCACAGAAGTTGGAGACTTATATCTCCCTCACTAACTAATTCGGCTGTCAGAGCTTTTTTCCATACCGTAAACCTGTCTTACTGCAGACTCAGAGTAAACTCTTTTCCATACCGTAAACCTGTCTTACTGCAGACTCAGAGTAAACTCTTTTCCATACTGTAAACCTGTCTTACTGCAGACTCAGAGTAAACTCTTTTCCATACCGTAAACCTGTCTTACTGCAGACTCAGAGTAAACTCTTTTCCATACCGTAAACCTGTCTTACTGCAGACTCAGAGTAAACTCTTTTCCATACTGTAAACCTGTCTTATTGCAGACTCAGAGTAAACTCTTTTCCACACCGTAAACCTGTCTTACTGCAGACTCAGAGTAAACTCTTTTCCATACCGTAAACCTGTCTTACTGCAGACTCAGAGTAAACTCTTTTCCATACCGTAAACCTGTCTTACTGCAGACTCAGAGTAAACTCTTTTCCATACCGTAAACCTGTCTTACTGCAGACTCAGAGTAAACTCTTTTCCATACCGTAAACCTGTCTTACTGCAGACTCAGAGTAAACTCTTTCCATACTGTAAACCTGTCTTACTGCAGACTCAGAGTAAACTCTTTTCCACACCGTAAACCTGTCTTACTGCAGACTCAGAGTAAACTATTTTCCATACCGTAAACCTGTCTTACTGCAGACTCAGAGTAAACTATTTTCCATACCATAAACCTGTCTTACTGCAGACTCAGAGTAAACTCTTTTCCATACCGTAAACCTGTCTTACTGCAGACTCAGAGTAAACTCTTCTCCATACCGTAAACCTGTCTTACTGCAGACTCAGAGTAAACTCTTTTCCATACCGTAAACCTGTCTTACTGCAGACTCAGAGTAAACTCTTCTCCATACTGTAAACCTGTCTTACTGCAGACTCAGAGTAAACTCTTCTCCATACTGTAAACCTGTCTTACTGCAGACTCAGAGTAAACTCTTTTCCATACCGTAAACCTGTCTTACTGCAGACTCAGAGTAGACTCTTTTCCATACCGTAAACCTGTCTTACTGCAGACTCATAGTAAACTCTTTTCCATACCGTAAACCTGTCTTACTGCAGACTCAGAGTAAACTCTTTTCCATACTGTAAACCTGTCTTACTGCAGACTCAGAGTAAACTCTTTTCCATACCGTAAACCTGTCTTACTGCAGACTCAGAGTAAACTATTTTCCATACCGTAAACCTGTCTTACTGCAGACTCAGAGTAAACTCTTTTCCATACTGTAAACCTGTCTTACTGCAGACTCAGAGTAAACTCTTTTCCATACTGTAAACCTGTCTTACTGCAGACTCAGAGTAAACTCTTTTCCATACCGTAAACCTGTCTTACTGCAGACTCAGAGTAAACTCTTTTCCACACCGTAAACCTGTCTTACTGCAGACTCAGAGTAAACTCTTTTCCACACCGTAAACCTGTCTTACTGCAGACTCAGAGTAAACTCTTTTCCATACCGTAAACCTGTCTTACTGCAGACTCAGAGTAAACTCTTTTCCACACCGTAAACCTGTCTTACTGCAGACTCAGAGTAAACTCTTTTCCATACCATAAACCTGTCTTACTGCAGACTCAGAGTAAACTCTTTTCCATACCGTAAACCTGTCTTACTGCAGACTCAGAGTAAACTCTTCTCCATACCGTAAACCTGTCTTACTGCAGACTCAGAGTAAACTCTTTTCCATACCGTAAACCTGTCTTCCTGCAGACTCAGAGTAAACTCTTCTCCATACTGTAAACCTGTCTTACTGCAGACTCAGAGTAAACTCTTCTCCATACTGTAAACCTGTCTTACTGCAGACTCAGAGTAAACTCTTTTCCATACCGTAAACCTGTCTTACTGCAGACTCAGAGTAGACTCTTTTCCATACCGTAAACCTGTCTTACTGCAGACTCAGAGTAAACTCTTTTCCATACCGTAAACCTGTCTTACTGCAGACTCAGAGTAAACTCTTTTCCATACTGTAAACCTGTCTTACTGCAGACTCAGAGTAAACTCTTTTCCATACCGTAAACCTGTCTTACTGCAGACTCAGAGTAAACTATTTTCCATACCGTAAACCTGTCTTACTGCAGACTCAGAGTAAACTCTTTTCCATACTGTAAACCTGTCTTACTGCAGACTCAGAGTAAACTCTTTTCCATACTGTAAACCTGTCTTACTGCAGACTCAGAGTAAACTCTTTTCCATACCGTAAACCTGTCTTACTGCAGACTCAGAGTAAACTCTTTTCCACACCGTAAACCTGTCTTACTGCAGACTCAGAGTAAACTCTTTTCCACACCGTAAACCTGTCTTACTGCAGACTCAGAGTAAACTCTTTTCCATACCGTAAACCTGTCTTACTGCAGACTCAGAGTAAACTCTTTTCCACACCGTAAACCTGTCTTACTGCAGACTCAGAGTAAACTCTTTTCCATACCGTAAACCTGTCTTACTGCAGACTCAGAGTAAACTCTTTTCCATACCGTAAACCTGTCTTACTGCAGACTCAGAGTAAACTCTTTTCCATACCGTAAACCTGTCTTACTGCCATAAGTTCTTATTGTATTTGTGTGTATTGTATACAGTGACTATTACTGTAGCTTTGGATAACAGAATCTGCATAATCGACTGGTGTCACCAACTGGGAAATGTAGTGGTAGGGGAAAATGTTAGTCAGGAAACATGATTTGCTATGGTGTGCAGCTGTGTTTGTGTGCAGCTGTGTTTGTGTGTAGCTGTGTTTGTGTGCAGCTGTGTTTGTGTGTAGCTGTGTTTGTGTGCAGCTGTGTTTGTGTGTAGCGGTGTTTGTGTGTACTATGGTGTGTAGTTGTGTTTGTGTGTATTATGGTGTGCAGCTGTGTACTATGGTTTGTAGTTGTGTTTGTGTGTACTATGGTGTGTAGCTGTGTTTGTGTGTAGCTCTGTTTGTGTCTACTATGGTGTGTAGTTGTGTTTGTGTGTACTATGGTGTGTAGCTGTGTTTGTGTGTACTATGGTGTGTAGTTGTGTTTGTGTGTACTATGGTGTGTAGCTGTGTTTGTGTGTACTATGGTGTGTAGCTGTGTTTGTGTGTATTATGGTGTGTAGCTGTGTTTGTGTGTACTATGGTGTGTAGTTGTGTTTGTGTGTGCTTAGTGTGTAGTTATACTGTTTTTGTGTACTCTGGTATCATAGTGTAGTAGTGTTTGTGTGGTGTGTATGGTGTAGTAGTGTTTGTGTGGTGTGTATAGTGTTGTAGTATTTGTGTGGTGTGTATAGTGTGTATAGTGTTTGTGTGGTGTGTATAGTGTCGTAGTGTTTGTGTGGTGTGTATCGTGTTTGTATAGTGTGTATAGTGTTTGTATAGTGTGTATAGTGTGGTAGTGTTTGTGTGGTGTGTAAGGGTTGCACATTTTGGAGAATATTCAGAGGTGGAAACTGGAAATTAACGGGAATATATGGGAATATATGGGAATATATGGGAATATATGGGAATTAATGGAAATATATGGGAATATATGGAAATATATGGGAATATATGGGAATTAATGGAAATATATGGGAATATATGGGAATATATGGGAATTAATGGAAATATATGCAAATTAAATCAATACCATTTAAATGTAGATGCTTTTTTGCATTGGATATATTTACCATATCATATGGAGACAGAAACATAAACCTTTTACCTTATCATAAATAGAGATCATTACAAATGATTGAATCCTTCCAATAGAAAAATCATAAATTATTTAGTAAACAAATTGAACTTAAACTGAACTTAAATTCCATCACATGGGATGATTTCACAGAACAAAAAAAGGAAGGGAATATTGAATGATCCCAATGATCCATCACATCTCCCAGAAACCTTTTCAACATACATCCGTAAAATGATTGTCTAGAAACTGAAGCTTTGGTTGTCTTCCTCTCAGGCTTCCATGTCTTCTCCCTGGACCTCCTCAATGTCCACCTCTTTAACATCAAACTCTGAGGCCTCATCTTCACTGTCACTTTCCAACCTTGTTGGGGATGGCTCCTTGTCAGGCTCAAAAAAACTACGATTTGCCTGGATGGCCACCAATTTTTCAACCCTTGTATTGGTCAGCCTGTTGCGTGCTTTGGTGTGTGTGTTCCCAAACAAGGCCCAGTTGCTCTCTGAGGCGGCTGATGGTGGGATTTGGAGGATGATGGAGGGGAAAGAGCCTCAGATCCACAAAGTCCCTTCCACCAGGTGGCTGATGAGATATGTTGGCACGACTGCCATATTGCTTCTCCATCCCAAAGCTCTTGCTTGGAAGTATACTTCTTCAGACTGCCAAGAACCTTGCCCTCATCTAGGTCAAAAGGGGCAAGACACAGTAGTGATGACACCATAGGCCTAGTTGATCTCTGCACCAGACAGGATGCTCTTGCCAGCATACTTGGGGTCCAACATGTACGCTGAGGTGTGTATGGTCTTCAGGGAGAAGTCTTCACACATTTTGATGTATTTCAGAACTGTAGTTTCCTCTGTTTGGAGCAACAGCGAAGTGGGCAGGACAGTACGGATTTCTTCTCTTACATCTGCAAGCAGAGTCTGAACATCAGACAGGATGGCATTGTCTCCCTCAATTGGTGCGATGGCTACTGCTATAGGTTTCTGGAGTTTTAGGGTGCTTACCACTCTCTCCCAAAATACATCATCCAGGGGGATCCTCTTGATGGGGCTGTCCATATTGGCAAACTGTGATATGGCCAATTCTTAGAGAGATTCCTCCCACTCCAGGAGACTGTCAAACATGATGACAACACCACCCAAACAGGTGTTACTGGTGCTCTTATTCTTCTCATTTTGCTTGGTGAGGTAGATTGCTGCTATAACTTGATGACCCCTTCACATACCTAAACATTTCCTTGGCTCTCTTGTAGAGTGTATCTATTTTTTTCAGTGTGCCATGATGTCCTTGAGGAGCAAATTAAATGCATGAGCAGCACAGCCAATGGGTGTGATGTGAGGGTAGGACTCCTCCACGTTAGACCAAGCAGCCTTCATGTTCGCAGCATTGTCTGTCACCAGTGCAAAAACATTCTGTGGTCCAAGGTCATTGAGGACTGTCTTCAGCTCATCTGCAATGTAGAGACCGGTGTGTCTGTTGTCCCTTGTGTCTGTGCTCTTGTAGAATACTGGTTGAGGGGTGGAGATGATGTAGTTAATTATTCCTTGCCCACAAACATTAGACCACCCATCAGAGATGATTGCAATACAGTCTGCTTTCTCTATGATTTGCTTGACCTTCACTTGAACTCTGTTGAACTCTGCATCCAGCAAATGAGTAGATAAAGCATGTCTGGTTGGAGGGGTGTATGCTGGGCGAAGAGCTTTCAGAAATCCCTTCCACACACACATTGCCTGTGAGCATCAGAGGTGAACCAGTTGCATACACAGCTCGAGCAAGACATCAGCATTGCTCTGACTATGTTCCTCCATTCAGTCATAAACACTTCTGATTCCAGGAGGACCATGAGCTGTTGCTATCGATAAGGTGTCTGATTCATCATTTTCACCTCGAATAGAAGTAGAGGGAGTCAGAGGTTGCTTGTTGAGATTTCTGAGGGAACTTTATGCACTTGGCCAGATGATTCTGCATCTTTGTTGCATCCTTCACATATGGTATGGAACAGTATTTGCAAATGTACACAGCTTTTCCTTCTACATTAGCTGCAGTGAAATGTCTCCACACATCAAATAAAATAAAATGTATTTATATAGCCCTTCGTACATCAGCTGATATCTCAAAGTGCTGTACAGAAACCCAGCCTAAAACCCCAAACAGCAAGCAATGCAGGTGTAGAAGCACGGTGGCTAGGAAAAACTCCCTAGAAAGGCCATAACCTAGGAAGAAACCTAGAGAGGAACCAGGCTATGAGGGGTGGCCAGTCCTCTTCTGGCTGTGCCGGGTGGAGATTATAACAGGACATGGCCAAGATGTTCGAATGTTCATAAATGACCAGCATGGTCAAATAATAATAATCACAGTAGTTGTCGAGGGTGCAGCAAGTCAGCACCTCAGGAGTAAATCTCAGTTAGCTTTTCACAGCCGATCATTAAGAGTATATCTACCATTCCTGCTGTCTCTAGAGAGTTGAAAACAGCAGTTCTGGGACATGTAGCACGTCCGGTGAACAGGTCATGATTACATAGCCGCAGGCAGAACAGTTGAAACTGGAGCAGCAGCATGGCCAGGTGGACTGGGGACAGCAAGGAGTCATCATGCCAGGTAGTCCTGAGGCATGGTCCTAGGGCTCAGGTCCTCCGAGAGAAAGGGAGAAAGAGGGAATGAGAGAGAGCATACTTAAATTCACACAGGACACCGGATAAGACACCGGATGAGTCTTCAGTAAAGACTTAAAGGTTGAGACCGAGTCTACGTCTCTCACATGGGTAGGCAGACCATTCCATAAAAATGGAGCTCTATAGGAGAAAGCCCTGCCTCCAGCTGTTTGCTTAGAAATTCTAGGGACAATTAGGAGGCCTGCGTCTTGTGACCGTAGCGTACGTGTAGGTATGTACGGCAGGACCAAATCAGAGAGATAGGTAGGAGCAAGCCCATGTAATGCTTTGTAGGATAGCAGTAAAACCTTGGAATCAGCCATTGCCTTGACAGGGAGCCAGTGTAGGAAGGCTAGCACTGGAGTAATATGATCACATTGTTTGGTTCTAGTCAGGATTCTAGCAGCCGTATTTAGCACTAACTGAAGTTTATTTCGTGCTTTATCCGGGTAACCAGAAAGTAGAGCATTGCAGTATTCTAACCTAGAAGTAACCAAAGCATGGATACATTTTTCTGCATCATTTTTGGACAGAAAGTTTCAGATTTTTGCAATGTTACGTAGATGGAAAAAAGCTGTCCTCGAAACAGTCTTGATATGTTCTTCAAAAGAGAGATCAGGGTCCAGAGTAACGCCAAGGTCCTTCACAGTTTTACTTGAGACGACTGTACAACCATCAAGATGAATTGTCAGATTCAACAGAAGATCTCTGTTTTAAACACACTTTGCTGTAGGCTACTATTTACGAGTTAACAAAAAATTATGTATCGTATAAAATATCTTCACCCCACCCAGTACTGTAATCAAAACTTACCAGAAAGCATGTAGTCCTTGGCTCAGACAGTGTATTAATGTGGGCTCTATAGCATCTCATTAGTGTGCAAGATCTTGAGAATCAACTGTACATGTGATGGAAGAATACACTGTGCATGCAGAGGGTTGAAATTCCATTGAATTGGGGATAGTTTAACCAAAATATGCCACAAGACCTAGAATTGCCTTATGTGTATCCCACAAAAAAAAGGTTCACTGTTATAAGCTAACTATCTTTGATTAATTTAAGCAAAATCCCCCAAATTCCCGGGCTTAACTTACCATTGAAAATGTCCGGAAGAATTCTGCCCCTTTGCAACCCTGGTGGTGTGTATAGTGTAGTAGTGTTTGTGTCGTGTGTATAGTGTTTGTGTATTGTGTAGTAGTGTAGTAGTGTTTGTGTCGTGTGTATAGTGTTTGTGTATTGTGTAGTAGTGTAGTAGTGTTTGTGTGGTGTGTAGTTGTGTTTGTGTGGTGTGTAGTAGTGTTTGTGTGGTGTGTAGTTGTGTTTGTGTGGTGTGTAGTAGGGTTTGTGTGGTGTGTATAGTGTTTGTGTGGTGTGTAGTAGTGTTTGTGTGGTGTGTAGTTGTGTTTGTGTGGTGTGTAGTAGTGTAGTAGTGTTTGTGTGGTGTGTAGTTGTGTTTGTGTGGTGTGTAGTAGTGTTTGTGTGGTGTGTAGTAGTGTTTGTGTGGTGTGTAGTAGTGTTTGTGTGGTGTGTAGTTGTGTTTGTGTGGTGTGTAGTAGGGTTTGTGTGGTGTGTAGTAGTGTTTGTGTGGTGTGTAGTAGTGTTTGTGTGGTGTGTAGTATTGCTTGTGTGGTGTGTATAGTGTAGTAGTGTATACTATGGTGTGTATAGTGTAGTAGTGTGTACTATGGTGTGTATAGTGGAGTCGTGTGTACTACGGTGTGTATAGTGGAGTAGTGTGTACTATGCTGTGTATAGTGTAGAAGTGTGTACTATGGTGTGTATAGTGTAGTAGTGTGTACGACAGTGTGTATTGTGTTGTAGTGTGTACTATGGTGTGTATAGTGTAGTAGTGTGTACTATGGTGTGTATAGTGTAGTAGTGTGTACTACAGTGTGTATTGTGTTGTAGTGTGTACTATGGTGTGTATAGTGTAGTAGTGTGTACTATGGTGTGTATAGTCGTATTTGTGTGGTGTGTAGTAGTGTATACTCTGATATGTAGTAGTGTAGTAGTGTTTGTGTGGTGTGTAGTAGTGTAGTAGTGTGTACTCTGATATGTAGTAGTGTAGTAGTGTTTGTGTGGTGTGTAGAAGTGTAGTAGTGTGTACTCTAATATGTAGTAGTGTAGTCGTATTTGTGTGGTGTGTAGTAGTGTAGTAGTGTGTACTCTGATATGTAGTAGTGTAGTAGTGTTATATGGTGTCTATAGTGTAGTAGTGTTTGTATGGTGTCTATAGTGTAGTAGTGTTATATGGTGTCTATAGTGTAGTAGTGTTTGTATGGTGTCTATAGTGTAGTAGTGTTATATGGTGTCTATAGTGTAGTAGTGTTATATGGTGTCTATAGTGTAGTAGTGTTTGTATGGTGTCTATAGTGTAGTAGTGTTATATGGTGTCTATAGTGTAGTAGTGTTTGTATGGTGTCTATAGTGTAGTAGTGTTATATGGTGTCTATAGTGTAGTAGTGTTTGTATGGTGTCTATAGTGTAGTAGTGTTTGTATGGTGTCTATAGTGTAGTAGTGTTATATGGTGTGTAGTAGTGTTTGTGTGGTGTGTAGTAGTGTTTGTGTGGTGTGTAGTTGTGTTTGTGTGGTGTGTAGTAGGGTTTGTGTGGTGTGTAGTAGTGTTTGTGTGGTGTGTAGTAGTGTTTGTGTGGTGTGTAGTATTGCTTGTGTGGTGTGTATAGTGTAGTAGTGTATACTATGGTGTGTATAGTGTAGTAGTGTGTACTATGGTGTGTATAGTGGAGTCGTGTGTACTACGGTGTGTATAGTGGAGTAGTGTGTACTATGCTGTGTATAGTGTAGAAGTGTGTACTATGGTGTGTATAGTGTAGTAGTGTGTACGACAGTGTGTATTGTGTTGTAGTGTGTACTATGGTGTGTATAGTGTAGTAGTGTGTACTATGGTGTGTATAGTGTAGTAGTGTGTACTACAGTGTGTATTGTGTTGTAGTGTGTACTATGGTGTGTATAGTGTAGTAGTGTGTACTATGGTGTGTATAGTCGTATTTGTGTGGTGTGTAGTAGTGTATACTCTGATATGTAGTAGTGTAGTAGTGTTTGTGTGGTGTGTAGTAGTGTAGTAGTGTGTACTCTGATATGTAGTAGTGTAGTAGTGTTTGTGTGGTGTGTAGAAGTGTAGTAGTGTGTACTCTAATATGTAGTAGTGTAGTCGTATTTGTGTGGTGTGTAGTAGTGTAGTAGTGTGTACTCTGATATGTAGTAGTGTAGTAGTGTTATATGGTGTCTATAGTGTAGTAGTGTTTGTATGGTGTCTATAGTGTAGTAGTGTTATATGGTGTCTATAGTGTAGTAGTGTTTGTATGGTGTCTATAGTGTAGTAGTGTTATATGGTGTCTATAGTGTAGTAGTGTTATATGGTGTCTATAGTGTAGTAGTGTTTGTATGGTGTCTATAGTGTAGTAGTGTTATATGGTGTCTATAGTGTAGTAGTGTTTGTATGGTGTCTATAGTGTAGTAGTGTTATATGGTGTCTATAGTGTAGTAGTGTTTGTATGGTGTCTATAGTGTAGTAGTGTTTGTATGGTGTCTATAGTGTAGTAGTGTTATATGGTGTGTATAGTGTAGTAGTGTTATATGGTGTCTATAGTGTAGTAGTGTTTGTATGGTGTCTATAGTGTAGTAGTGTTATATGGTGTCTATAGTGTAGTAGTGTTATATGGTGTCTATAGTGTAGTAGTGTTATATGGTGTCTATAGTGTAGTAGTGTTTGTGTGGTGTGTATAGTGTAGTAGTGTTTGTGTGGTGTGTAATAGTGTAGTTTTGTGTGCTATGGTGTGAAAAATATGTCTGATATTTAAATTATGTACGACGCTTAAACAAGATTCTGAGAGCTCTGCTGTCAAAGAATCATTCAGGAAGGGGCCGAGGTGTTGGTAGGGAGGTCAGGGCGGCGAGGAGGGAGGGATGGGGAGGGAAGGAGGGAGGGGGGAGAGAGGGAGGGGGGAGGGGGGGATTTAGCCAATTAACCAAGATTCGGAGAGCTCTGCTGTCGAAGAAACATTCAGGAAGGGGTGAGGTGTGGGTAGGGAGGTCAGGGCGGCGAAAAGGGAGGGAGGGGGAGGTCAGGGCGGCGAGGAGGGAGGGGGGATGGA
>NC_034197.2:42415366-42437866 GCF_002021735.2 Oncorhynchus kisutch | reverse complement strand
ACAGCAGCATTATCAAAAGAGACCGCAAATGGCTATAAGCACGACTGTTCCACTAGCGGACAGCAGCATTATCAAAAGAGACCGCAAATGGCTATAAGCACGACTGTTCCACTAGCGGACAGCAGCATTATCAAAAGAGACCGCAAATGCGATAATGCTTTTATTATAAAGGTGCATTTTTATGGTGAAAATGATCTTCCCCAAACATGAAACTCACTCGTTGCTTATGTTCACCAGTTAGGCTTTACAGCCTTTGTAAAGCGGATTCATGTGGTTCATTTTCAGAAGTTATTTGGCCACTTTAGTTGTGATACTAACCTTATTGAAACATGTATGCCTATGTGCTTAGGCTACATGAGGCGTGTGACTATGATTTAAAAAAGTGATGTATGTATGCCTATGTGCTTAGGTTACATGAGGCGTGTGACTATGATTTTAAAAAGTGATGTATGTATGCCTATGTGCTTAGGTTACATGAGGCGTGTGACTATGATTTAAAAAAGTGGCCAAAAAAGGCATTGTTTCTTACACCGGGCATCATTCACAGGTGATAATATATAATTCACAGGTGATAATATATAATTCACAGGTGATAATATATAATTCACAGGTGATAATATATAATTCACAGGTGACAAAATATAATTCACAGGTGATAATATATAATTCACAGGTGATAATATATAATTCACAGGTGATAATATATAATTCACAGGTGATAATATATAATTCACAGGTGATAATATATAATTCACAGGTGATAATATATAATTCACAGGTGATAATATATAATTCACAGGTGATAATATATAATTCACAGGTGACAAAATATAATTCACAGGTGATAATATATAATTCACAGGTGATAATATATAATTCACAGGTGATAATATATAATTCACAGGTGATAATATATAATTCACAGGTGATAATATATAATTCACAGGTGATAATATATAATTCACAGAATTCACAGGTGATAATATATAATTCACAGGTGATAATATATAATTCACAGGTGATAATATATAATTCACAGGTGATAATATATAATTCACAAAATGATAAGCTAATATTGTCACCCATCAGACTATTCTTGATTTAATCTTGTCTTTACAAATAAATAAATAATAAATAAATAATAAATAAATAATAAATAAATAATAAATAAATAATAAATGAATAATAAATAAATAAATAAATAAATAATAAATAAATAAATAAATAAATACTAAATAAATAATAAATAATAAATAAATAATAAATAATATATCCTTGAGATTAGTTTGGATTTAGAATGGACCATTATTATGCACCTGTCTGTCTCTAAACAGGGACAGAGGAAAAAATACATGTCATCTAAATAGCGAATGGACACTTTTCCCTGTAGTTCCTTTTCATGTCAGCCAGGTAGGCTATACTCCTGATGTAAATATAAGCAATGTGCTTAATATTAGGAAAGTTGAGAAATAAATATAGTTGCCCTAGCCTATAGAAAGCTGATGGGATCCTCCTCTTTCTAGTAGAGGCCATCACTCTGTTTTATTGCGCAATTTCATAGCCTATAGAGATGTTGTGCAACATGAGCTCATGGGCACTCATGAAGTGTTTGATTTAGATTTTCAATTACATTTGCATTGATGTCAGAGTGATTAGAGGAACAATAGAGTGGTGACTACCAGGCAGTTAGCAAGTTTGGTAGACTACTAATGACCATCAGCAGCATCAGAGCTTGGAGAAGCCTAATTACCGTGATAAAACAGTCACCTGTTTTGACTGCCTTCATGACTGGTGACCGCCGGTGTGGCGATAATATGGTCAAAGCAACAGCCCTAGTCTGAGGAGGTGTGTGTGACAGAATGTCTGTGAACATATGTGTGTGTGAGACAGAACATATGTGTGTGTGTGACAGAACATCTGTGTCCCTAATTGTAGCCAATCCTTGAATAGTGTTGTTCTTTGTGATCCTGCTAGACTCGTTGTGATACTTTGTTTTCAGTCTGTTCAGTTTTTCTATTTGCTATTAGTTAACCTTTTATGAGGAAATAGACTGAAGGATGGTATTATAATGATCTCCTGCTCAGATGCACCACACACACACACACACACACACAGCGCTACGTGTCAGATGTACTTCACACTTCAGACTCTGTAATCACGCCCTTTTGCTTATCTGTTGTGAGAGAATGTCATCCTTTGTGCCAAATATCATTGGCTCATTCCAGAAGCACTGAAGACAGGAGATTGCTCTCTATTATGTGTTTTCTGAAAAGGGAAGTAGAATCCTAAGTGGATTTCTGACATTCTAAGTCTTGAATGTTTTGACACTTGATGTTATTTTTTCCTTATTTTTGTTTTATTCCAGCGATTTATTTTTAAATATATATATTTTTTTCCCTACGCTACTTTAGTTTTGTAGTTTATGGCGAACAGCTCTTGTTCTTCTGTGTCAATGTCAAAACGATATAATTTTATCTTCAACTCCATCTAAGTCAGAAGTTGATCAAAGAATAAAAAACTTGGTATCTCCAAGACGTTTGAGGGGTCCTGTACATCTCAGCTTAAAGTGTTGCAATACAATAGAAATGACAGAAGCGTTGTTGACAAAATGTTAGCATAAAAAACATCTAACCTGGAATCACAAAACAATCAATTGTATCACAATTATTGTGTCAATTGCATTTTACTTCATTTATACAATGTGGAGAGAAGAATATAAAATATGATGACTTTTATCCCCTAAAAAACTTCATGCCTAAATATGTTTTACATATGGATGATCCCGGGAATCGAACACACTATCTTGGCATGGTAAGAGCCCTAACAACTGGCATGGTAAGAGCCCTAACAACTGGCATGGTAAGAGCCCTAACAACTGGCATGGTAAGAGCCCTAACAACTGGCATGGTAAGAGCCCTAACAACTGGCATGGTAAGAGCCCTAACAACTGGCATGGTAAGAGCCCTAACAACTGTTTATTTAATAACAGGCTGCTCTGTGTTGTCCCATTACTCTAAAAGTCCAATTTCAAAGTTAAGGGTAACGTTTAGGCACTCATACTGAAGGGTACTGGTTAAGGGTAACGTTTAGGCACTCATACTGAAGGGTACTGGTTAAGGGTAACGTTTAGGCACTCATACTGAAGGGTACTGGTTAAGGGTAATGTTTAGGCACTCATACTGAAGGGTACTGGTTAAGGGTAACGTTTAGGCACTCATACTGAAGGATACTGGTTAAGAGTAACATTTAGGCACTCATACTGAAGGGTACTGGTTAAGGGTAATGTTTAGGCACTCATACTGAAGGGTACTGGTTAAGGTTTTGGTTTAGTTCAAACAAAACAATAACACTGTGATTGAAAATATACACCCATCCACCAGCCATGTTCACGACACCCATCCACCAGCCATGTTCACGACACCCATCCACCAGCCATGTTCACGACACCCATCCACCAGCCATGTTCACGACACCCATCCACCAGCCATGTTCACGACAACCCATCCACCAGCCATGTTCACGACAACCCATCCACCAGCCATGTTCACGACACCCATCCACCAGCCATGTTCACGACAACCCATCCACCAGCCATGTTCACGACACCCATCCACCAGCCATGTTCACGACACCCATCCACCAGCCATGTTCACGACAACCCATCCACCAGCCATGTTCACGACACCCATCCACCAGCCATGTTCACGACAACCCATCCACCAGCCGTGTTCACGACAACCCATCCACCAGCCATGTTCACGAAAACCATCCACCAGCCATGTTCATGACACCCATCCACCAGCCATGTTCACGACACCCATCCACCAGCCATGTTCACGAAAATCCATCCACCAGCCATGTTCACGACACCCATCCACCAGCCATGTTCACGACACCCATCCACCAGCCATGTTCATGACACCCATCCACCAGCCATGTTCACGACAACCCATCCACCAGCCATGTTCACGACACCCATCCACCAGCCATGTTCACGACAACCATCCACCAGCCATGTTCACGACACCCATCCACCAGCCATGTTCACGACACCCATCCACCAGCCATGTTCACGACACCCATCCACCAGCCATGTTCACAACAACCCATCCACTAGCCATGTTCACGACACCCATCCACCAGCCATGTTCACAACAACCCATCCACCAGCCATGTTCACGACACCCATCCACCAGCCATGTTCATGACACCCATCCACCAGCCATGTTCACGACACCCATCCACCAGCCATGTTCACGACAACCCATCCACCAGCCATGTTCACGACACCCATCCACCAGCCATGTTCACGACAACCATCCACCAGCCATGTTCACGACACCCATCCACCAGCCATGTTCACGACACCCATCCACCAGCCATGTTCACGACACCCATCCACCAGCCATGTTCACGACACCCATCCACCAGCCATGTTCACGACAACCCATCCACCAGCCATGTTCACGACACCCATCCACCAGCCATGTTCACGACAACCCATCCACCAGCCATGTTCACGACACCCATCCACCAGCCATGTTCACGACAACCTATCCACCAGCCATGTTCACGACACCCATCCACCAGCCATGTTCACGACAACCCATCCACCAGCCATGTTCACGACACCCATCCACCAGCCATGTTCACGACACCCATCCACCAGCCATGTTCACGACACCCATCCACCAGCCATGTTCACAACAACCCATCCACTAGCCATGTTCACGACACCCATCCACCAGCCATGTTCACAACAACCCATCCACCAGCCATGTTCACGACACCCATCCACCAGCCATGTTCATGACACCCATCCACCAGCCATGTTCACGACACCCATCCACCAGCCATGTTCATGACACCCATCCACCAGCCATGTTCACGACACCCATCCACCAGCCATGTTCACGACACCCATCCACCAGCCATGTTCACGACAACCATCCACCAGCCATGTTCACGACACCCATCCACCAGCCGTGTTCACGACAACCATCCACCAGCCATGTTCACGACACCCATCCACCAGCCATGTTCACGACACCCATCCACCAGCCATGTTCACGACAACCCATCCACCAGCCATGTTCACGACACCCATCCACCAGCCATGTTCACGACACCCATCCACCAGCCATGTTCATGACACCCATCCACCAGCCATGTTCACGACACCCATCCACCAGCCATGTTCACGACACCCATCCACCAGCCATGTTCACGACAACCATCCACCAGCCATGTTCACGACACCCATCCACCAGCCGTGTTCACGACAACCATCCACCAGCCATGTTCACGACACCCATCCACCAGCCATGTTCACGACAACCCATCCACCAGCCATGTTCACGACACCCATCCACCAGCCATGTTCACGACACCCATCCACCAGCCATGTTCACGACACCCATCCACCAGCCATGTTCACAACAACCCATCCACTAGCCATGTTCACGACACCCATCCACCAGCCATGTTCACAACAACCCATCCACCAGCCATGTTCACGACACCCATCCACCAGCCATGTTCATGACACCCATCCACCAGCCATGTTCACGACACCCATCCACCAGCCATGTTCATGACACCCATCCACCAGCCATGTTCACGACACCCATCCACCAGCCATGTTCACGACACCCATCCACCAGCCATGTTCACGACAACCATCCACCAGCCATGTTCACGACACCCATCCACCAGCCGTGTTCACGACAACCATCCACCAGCCATGTTCACGACACCCATCCACCAGCCATGTTCACGACACCCATCCACCAGCCATGTTCACGACAACCCATCCACCAGCCATGTTCACGACACCCATCCACCAGCCATGTTCACGACAACCCATCCACCAGCCATGTTCACGACACCCATCCACCAGCCATGTTCACGACAACCTATCCACCAGCCATGTTCACGACACCCATCCACCAGCCATGTTCACGACACCCATCCACCAGCCATGTTCACGACAACCTAGCAAAACCCTACTGGATGGCAATAGCACTCCCTGTTGCCTCAAGAGACCAGTGTAGAATCCTTTTCCCGATGTCCCCATCGATAGACTTCCAATTTTCACGTCAATAGTAAACAATCTTCCTGAAAAACAGGAAAAATACAAGCACCCCCAATTTGACCTTTGCAGAACCTGCCCTGTCACGCACGCACGCACACACACACACACACACACACACACACACACACACACACACACACACACACACACACACACACACACACACACACACACACACACACACACACACACACACACACACACATACATATACACACACACACATACACAATACATACATACATATTTACATACACACACACACATGAAAACGTCTAACAGTAACCCGGTTTTCCATCCAACCTGTTTTTGCAGGTAAGGTACAATACATGACCAAAGTATGTGGACACCTGCACGCTGACCATCGCGTTCAAAATCATGGCCATTAATATGGAGTTGGTCCCCACATTTGCTGCTATAACAGCCTCCACTCTTCTGGGAAGACTTTCCACTAGATGTTGGAACATTGCTGCTATAACAGCCTCCACCCTTCTGGGAAGGCTTTCCACTAGATGCTGGAACATTGCTGCTATAACAGCCTCCAGTCTTCTAAGAAGGCTTTCCATTAGATGTTGGAACATTGCTGCTATAACAGCCTCCAGTCTTCTGGGAAGGTTTTCCACTAGATGTTGGAACATTGCTGCTATAACAGCCTCCAGTCTTCTGGGAAGGTTTTCCACTAGATGTTGGAACATTGCTGCGGGGACTTGCTTCCATTCAGCTACAAGAGCATTAGGGAGGTCGGGCACTGATGTTGGGCCTGGCTCACAGTCGGCGTTCCGATTCATCCTAAAGGTGTTCAATGGGGTTGAGGTCAGGGGTCTGTACAGGCCAGTCAAGTTCTTCCACACCAATCTCAACAAACCATTTCTGTATGGACCTCGCTTTGTGCACGGGGGCATTGTCATGCTGAAACAGGAAAGGGCCTTCCCCAAACTGTTGGCACAAAGTTGGAAGCACAGAGTTGCACAGGTTGTCATTGTATGCTGTAGCGTTAAGATTTCCCTTCACCAACCGTGAAGCATGGGGGTGGCAGCATCATGTTGGGGGGGTGCTTTGCTGCAGGAGGGACTGGTGCACTTCACAAAATAGATGGCTTCATGAGGAGTGAAAATTACGTGGATATATTGAAGCAACATCTCACGACATCAGTCAGGAAGTTAAAGGTTGGTTGTAAAATGGGTCTTCCAAATGAACAATGACCCCAAGCATACTTCCAAAGTTGTGGCAAAATAGCTTAAGGACAACAAAGTCAAAGTATTGGAGTGGCCCTCACAAAGCCCTGACCTCAATCCTATAGAACATTAGGCAAAACTGAAAAAGTGTGTGTGAGCAAGGAGGCCTACAAACCTGACTCCGTTACACCAGCTCTGTCAGGAGGAATGGGCCAAAATGCACCCAACTTATTGTGGGAAGCCTGTGGAAGGCTGCCCAAAAACATTTGACTCAAGTTAAACAATTTAAAGGCAATGCTACCAAATACTAATTGAGTGAATGTAAACTTCTGACCCACTGGGAATGTGATGAAAGAAAATCAAAGCTGAAATAAATAATTCTCTCTACTATTATTCTGACATTTCACATTCTTAAAATAAAGTGGTGATCCTAACTGACCTAAGACAGGGAATTTTTACTAGGATTAAATGTCAGGAATTGTGAAAACTGAGTTTAAATGGATTTGGTTAAGATGTATGTAAAATTTCTGACTTCAACTGTTCGGTCCCTCAGTGGAAGTGTCAGAGCAAAAACCAAGCCACGAGGTTGAAGGAATTGTTCGTAGAGCTCCGGGAAAGGATTGTGTCGAGGCACAGATCTGTGGAAAAGTACCAAAAAATGTCTGCAGCATTGAAGGTCCCCGAGAAGTGGCTTCCATCATTCTTAAATGGAAGAAGTTTGGAACCACCGAGACTCTTCCTAGAGCTGTCCGCCTGGCCAAACTGAGTAGAAAGGCCTTGGTAATGGAGGTGACTAAGAACCCGATGGTCATTCTGACAGAGCTCTAGAGTTCCTTTGTGGAGTTGGGAGAACCTTCCAGAAGGACAACCATCTCTGCAGTACTCCACCACTCCACCAATCAGATCTTTATGCTAGAGTGGCCAGACAGAAGCCAGTCCTCAGGAAAAGGCACGTGACAGCCCGCTTGGAGTTTGTCATAAGGCACCTAAAGGACTCTTTAGGACTCTTAGACCATGAGAAACAACTTTCTCTAGTCTGATGAAACCAAGATGATGAAACCAGAACAAACTTCCTTTTGAATTTATTTTGGGACTGTCTGCTGTTCCATGTAGTGAATATGTTATTCAATGTGTTTGTTTGGGATAATAGCAGTCAGGCCCAGAAAATGTTTTCATCGAGTAACTGTTTTGTCTCTTTATATACTTCAAGGGGTCTTACAATTCTAAATCAAATAGAAAAATGATGCTTGGTATGACCTTCTGAAAACAATTCTGTTTAGCTTAGTAGAAGGCCCCTCCCCTGGCTTAGACAGGGCTCTTATTGGTTAACAAAGGGCATAATACTCTGTATGCAATAATAGTGTTTAACATGATTTTTGAATCATCTCTGTCCCCCATTATCTGTGAGGTCCCTCAGTTGAATTTCAAACGCAGATTTAACCACAAAGACCAGGGAGGTTTTCCAATGCCTGGCGAAGAAAGGCACCTATTGGTAGATGGGTAATACAAAAAAAGTAGACATTGAATATCCCTTTGAACATTGGTCAAGTTATTTATTACACTTTGGATGGTGTGAGTGACAAAAAAATATTCAGGCTTCTTTCCTAACTCAGTTTCCGGGGAGGCATTTCACCATGAGGCCAATGGTGGTTTGAAAACAGTTACAAGAGTTGAATGGTTTTGATATGAGAAAAGTTAGGATGGATCAACAACATGAGGCACTTCCAGATTGGATTTTTCTCAGGCTTTCGCCTGCAATATCAGTTCTGTTATACTCACAGACAATATTTTTACAGTTTTGGAAACTTTAGAGTGTTTTCTATCCTAAGCTGTCAATTATATGCATATTCTAGCATCTTGTCCTGACAAAATATCCCATTTACTTTGGGAACGTTATTTTTCCAAAAATGAAAATACGGCCCCCTAGTTTTGATATGAGAAAATGTTATGTTTATGTCAAATCCGGGGCGGCAGGGTATCCTAGTGGTTAGAGCGTTGGACTAGTAACCGGAAGGTTGCGAGTTCAAACCCCCGAGCTGACAAGGTACAAATCTGTCGTTCTGCCCCTGAACAGGCAGTTAACCCACTGTTCCTAGGCCATCATTGAAAATAAGAATTTGTTCTTAACTGACTTGCCTGGTTAAATAAAGGTCAAATAAAAAATAAAATACAACGCATCACTGTGTACCACTTGTCATATTTTCAACAAACCAAACCAACACTGTAATTGCTTATCAAAGTTGAATGTTACAGCCAAGTGACAGTTTTGACTGAAATCGGCTTGAAAAATCTATGGCAAGACTTGAAAATGGCTGTCTAGAAATGATCAACAACCAACTTCACAGAGCTTGAAGAATGTTTTAAATAATAATGTGCAAATATTGTACAATCCATGAATAGCAACAATGACAAGAAGCTGCCGTGTGAGGAATCATAAGTGGCTCATTTCAGCTAGTTTCATCTTGTTCTTGACCATGTGTTGCTTTGACCTGTTCTGACTGATGTTCTGACTGATGTTCTGACTGATGTCATGTCTATATGCTAATATGGCTAAAATTCCCTAGCTAACTAACCAACAACTGGAATGATGTATTTGAGAGAAAACAAGTGGTCATTGTGCAAATGTATTGATGTTTTCAAAAAAACATTTGGAGACTAAATATAATTCAAATGTTGTTAACAATCTTAGCCAGTCCCATAGTTGTGCACGAGTCGGTTTTGAATAATAAAAATAATAAAAATAATAATAATATCATGCAAATATTGTACAATCCAGGTGTGCTAAACTCTTAGAGACTTCCCCAGAAGTACTTACAGCTGAAGTCATCGCCAAAGGTGCTTCTACAAAGTATTGACTCAGGGGTGTGAATACTTATGCAAATTAAATATTTCTGTATTTTATTTTCAATAAATTCAGCAAAACAATTCTAAAAACGTGTTATTAATTAAAATTAATTAATTTGAATTCAGGTTGTAACATGTGGAAGAGGTCAAGGGTCACGGATACTTTCTGAATGCTCTGTAGTTACAGTATGTGCAATATTCAGGGTCTATTCTACATGGAGAGAGAGAAAGAAATTAAGTGTATGGCTGTCTACAATCTCTGCAATGACAAACATGAAGGAAATGAGATTGAATTGCCATGTTGGTGAATTGTCTTTTACTGAGAGTTTTCTCCTAACGCCTGTGAATGGTCAAATGACTCATTTAAATTGACGCAATTAAAAAAAAATACTTTTAATGACTGTTTCCCCTTCTTCTTTTCACACGTGGAAATCGTCTATGACAGGAAGTGTTGTGAAGCTGAAGGGGACTGCAATCCGAATGGCAGTGTAGATTAAATAGGATCTCTTACAAACTGCCTTAATTCAGCTTTTCTCCCTCTTTGTGGGGGATCTAAGTAGGCGCTTTGTTGAAATGGATCCAGAATCGGATGTGTCTTTATGAAAAGGAGATTTGCTCTATCTCTCTCGGAGTCATTATCTTTAAAAAAGAACACTATCATGTATTTCAGTGCTCTCTAAGCAATGTCTGCCTGCCTGCTTCATAATGCAGCATTCATTCACTTGGGCTAGTCATCTTGCTTTTTAAATTATAGATTTACAGAGTTGCAGGATGGATGGTTTGGTTTTCTCTTGGTATATTGGTTTATGTTGCTGTGGATAGAATCCCATATATTAGGAGGCCTGCCTCGGCTGTCGTGGTGTGTGTGAGTGTGTGTGTGTGTGTGTGTGTGTGTGTGTGTGTGTGTGTGTGTGTGTGTGTGTGTGTGTGTGCGTGCGTGCGTGCGTGCGTGCGTGCGTGCGTGTGCGTGTGCGTGTGCGTGTGCGTGCGTGCGTGCGTGCGTGCGTGCGTGTGTGTGCGTGCGCATGTGAAAATCAAATTAATTCTTTCCAGCACGGCCATTCAAAAAATCAGTTTCCGATGGTTGTCTCATCAATATCTCTAGAGCTACAATCTTTGCCATTTTTTACATAAAACTCCTCTTTTTTAAATTGGTTACAATGTCTGCATTAATGATATATGATTGTTTTATGGGGGTTAAGGGCGGGAATTAGGCATTCTCGCAAAAGGGAAAATTATCATCTGGACTACTGCAACTCGCTGTTGGCTGTGCTTCCCGCTTGTGCAATAAAACCCCTGTAACTTATCCAGAGCGCCCACCTGGTTTTCAATCTTCCCAAGTTTTCACATCTCACTCCACTCTTCCACACACTCCACTGGCTTCCAGTCGAAGCTCGCATCCACTACAAGACCATGGTGCCTACCTACAGAGCAGCAAGAGGAACTGCCCCTCCCTACCTGCAGTCTCTGTTCAAACCCTACACCCCTACCCGAGGACTCCGTTCTGCCACCTCTGGTCTCTTCGCCATCCCATAGGGTGAAGGGCCCAGTCCAAGCTCTCTGTCCTGCAACCCCAATGGTGGAACCAGCTTCGCCTTGAAGCAGAGTCCCTGGCCACCGTGGGAAAGCACCAGAAACCCTACCTCCTCAAAGAGTATCTTAGATAATCCCACTCCTCACCTCGACCCCCCTCCCTTTTCCTGAACCAACACTTGAAATAGTGGCGTTTTTTGTTTGTTAGCTTTGGAATAATGACTATCTGGAGGTCAGCTTCTTAACTAAATGTTCCTGGTTTAGCTGGTTTGTGGCTTTGCTACTTACAGGCAATACATCATCGTGGACTATCAGACATAGTCGTTCACTTGTTTTCTCAAATGTTACAGTGAAAATCATTAAATCATAAAGTGTAACTTTGTCACCTTGCAATTGATCACTTTTGGATTCAATTCCGTTGATTCGCTTTTTTTTATGTACTGAGGTGTGTTCTGTGTTTGTGTTCTTTGGGTTGTTACTGATTTACATTTGAAAATATTAATTTTCATTGTTTGACTTTTAGAAATGGACAGAGGAGACCAGTAGCAGCAGATAATACAGTCCCTGTCCATGAGGAGGACCATGTCCTGCAGGATGAGGAGGACCATGGCCTGCAGGATGAGGAGGTCCATGGCCTGCAGGATGAGGAGGACCATGGCCTGCAGGATGAGGAGGTCCATGGCCTGCAGGATGAGGAGGACCATGGCCTGCAGGATGAGGAGGTCCATGGCCTGCAGGATGAGGAGGTTCATGGCCTGCAGGATGAGGAGGACCATGTCCTGCAGGATGAGGAGGACCATGTCCTGCAGGATGAGGAGGACCATGTCCTGCAGGATGAGGAGGACCATGTCCTGCAGGATGAGGAGGTCCATGGCCTGCAGGATGAGGAGGTCCATGGCCTGCAGGATGAGGAGGACCATGTCCTGCAGGATGAGGAGGACCATGTCCTGCAGGATGAGGAGGACCATGTCCTGCAGGATGAGGAGGACCATGTCCTGCAGGATGAGGAGGTCCATGGCCTGCAGGATGAGGAGGACCATGTCCTGCAGGATGAGGAGGACCATGACCTGCAGGATGAGGAGGTCCATGGCCTGCAGGATGAGGAGGACCATGTCCTGCAGGATGAGGAGGACCATGTCCTGCAGGATGAGGAGGACCATGGCCTGCAGGATGAGGAGGACCATGACCTGCAGGATGAGGAGGTCCATGGCCTGCAGGATGAGGAGGACCATGTCCTGCAGGATGAGGAGGACCATGTCCTGCAGGATGAGGAGGTCCATGGCCTGCAGGATGAGGAGGACCATGTCCTGCAGGATGAGGAGGACCATGGCCTGCAGGATGAGGAGGACCATGACCTGCAGGATGAGGAGGACCATGTCCTGCAGGATGAGGAGGACCATGGCCTGCAGGATGAGGAGGACCATGGCCTGCAGGATGAGGAGGACCATGAAAGCATGGCCTTCTTGTAGGAAGATGCTGTTGATGCTGAGATATTGGGAGAAGTATGAAGAGGAGGAGATCAAGAAGCCAGAGGAAGTTGAGGAACCACCACCTGAGACCTCTCAACTAGAAATAATGTGTTATTTTTATGTATTAGCAGGCCTTTTTTTGTTTTATTCATATTTTATGCAGTATACTAAAAATGATCTATTTTCTCTCACCTTGTCTCTAAGTCTTTCTGTTGGTGCTCCGTGTCCCCGTAACTCGTAGACACTCTGTCTTGTCCGAGAGCACGTTTCAGTCCTACGATGATGATGTTAATACACAGGCACCGGAATCCCTATCGCGCCTGAACGTCCAGTTGGTTTGGATCTTGGCAGTGTACGTCAGGCAGTTCAGAAGGGAGAGACTTCTTCTTCTTGTTTTTCACACAGGCATTGGTTGCAGAGGTTTCTGTGTCGACAAATTGTCATGGTTTGGAGACTTTGTTTTTGAAGTATCCATCGTATGGTGAATCCCTCAAAGCCTTGAAGTTACACATACAGAATTCTACCGGTTTCTTTGGACTGCTCATTTACATGGAGTTTACCGAACTGCTTGACCTTCATCGATACTCGTGTACAAAGTCTCCTCGGGGTTCTTAGGCTAGAGCTTTCATGTTGCTTAATCTCTTCAAAGCTCTGTTGGCTGCTTGACCTGTCGCTAAGACAAATGGTCTAAGAAGTCTGTGGTACCAAGACCATCTGGACCACCTGGACCACCTGGACCATCTGTACCATCAGGACCACCTGGACCACCAGGTGACCATCTGGACCATCTGGACCATCAGGACCACCTGGACCACCTGGACCATATCTGGACCACCTGGACCACCTGGACCACCTGGACCATCTGCACCACCTGGACCATCAGGACCATCTGGACCACCTGGACCATCAGGACCATCTGGACCATCAGGACCACCTGGACCATCAGGACCATCTGGACCATCTGGACCACCTGGGCCATCTGCACCACCTGGACCATCAGGACCATCTGGACCACCTGGACCACCTGGACCATCAGGACCATCTGGACCACCTGGACCACCTGGACCATCAGGACCATCTGGACAATCTGAACCACCTGGACCACCAGGACCACCAGGACCACCAGGACCACCAGGACCATCAGGACCACCTGGACCATCAGGACCACCTGGACCATCTGGACCACCTGGACCACCTGGACCATATCTGGACCACCTGGACCACCTGTACTATATCAGGACCATATCAGGACCACCTGGACCATATCAGGACCACCTGGACCACATCAGGACCACCTGGACCACCTGGACCATCTGGTCCATATCAGGACCACCTGATAACAGACATGTAAAGAAAGCTGTATCAGCCAAACCAAAACTGAGCCATAGATGAGCACATGTTCAAATCAAAAGGAGCAATCGGGAATCAAGCAGTATACGAATGGGAAGCCAACTAAGTGGTTCATTTAAATTATGGGTCATTGCTTCATCTTTCGATTCTAAAAGTCAACATCAGAAGGCCAGGATGATCGCGTGGTTGACCTAGCCAGTAAAGTAGTTGAGGAATATTTTTTTTGCCAAACCAGGGTTACAATGTTTGGTTCAACAACTTCTATTCACCGCACTCATACTCATATGTAGTTTGCGAGAACAGGGATTCAATTCACGTGGGACTTGTAGGGTAAACTGGAAACAGTTGCCTGATGCAGTTAAGTACTTTTAAAAAGTGGGAGAGTCAAACCGAGTGTGGAGATATGTGTTGGTGTAGATTATTTTTTTATTTTTTTAACCTTTATTTAACTAGGCAAGTCAGTTAAGAAAAAAAATCTTATTTTCAATGACAGCCTAGGAACAGTGGGTTAACTGCCTGTTCGGGGCAGAATGACAGATTTGTACCTTGTCAGATCAGGGATTTGAACTTGCAACCTTCTGGTTACTAGTCCAACTCTCTAACCACTAGGCTACCCTGCCACCCTATCTGGGTGGGGTTGACAAGTCTGATCAGTTGATCAACTCTTACAATGTATTGCAGAAGACCCAGAAGTGGTGGAAAACATTTGGAAAATGGTGGAAAATATTTTTTACTAGCCCAAACATTGAAAAAACAGCCCCAGACTATTAAACTTCCCCCACCAGGACTGCCAGATGGTGAAGCGTGATTCATCACTCAAGAGAACGAGTTTCCACTGCTCCAGAGTCCAATAGCGGCAAGCTTCACTCCACTCCAGCCGACGCTTGACATTGCGCATGGTGATCTTAGGCTTGTGTACGGCTGCTCGGTCATGGAAAACCATTTCACTCCACTCCAGCCGACGCTTGGCATTGCGCATGGTGATCTTAGGCTTGTGTACGGCTGCTCGGTCATGGAAAACCATTTCCTGAAGCTTCCGACGAACAGTTAGAGTGCTGACGTTGCTTCCATAGGAAGTTTCGAACTAGTGAGTGTTGCAACCGAGGACAAACAATTCTGTGTGCTTGTGTGGCCTATCACATTGCGGCTGAGAAGTTGTTGCTCCTAGACGTCTCCACTTCACAATAACAGCACTTACAGTTCACCGGGGCAGATCTAGCAGGGCAGACATTTTATGAACTGACTTGTTGACTTGTTGGAAAGGTGGCATCCTAGGGGAGTTTGTGGCAGTCCAGGGGAGTTTGACTCGTTGCGGAAATAGATACTAGTAAAGGGATTCAGATGTAGACCAGATGTTCTCTAGTAAAGGGATTCAGATGTTCTCTAGTAAAGGGATTCAGATGTTCTCTAGTAAAGGGATTCAGATGTAACTCAGATGTTCTCTAGTAAAGGGAATCAGATGTTCACTAGTAAAGGGATTCAGATGTTCTCTAGTAAAGGGATTCAGATGTTCTCTAGTAAAGGGATTCAGATGTTCTCTAGTAAAGGGATTCAGATGTAACTCAGATGTTCTCTAGTAAAGGGAATCAGATGTTCACTAGTAAAGGGATTCAGATGTTTTCTAGTAAAGGGATTCAGATGTAACTCAGATGTTCACTAATAAAGGGATTCAGATGTTCACTAGTATTGGGATTCAGATGTAACTCAGATGTTCTCTAGTAAAGGGATTCAGATGTTCACTAGTAAAGGGATTCAGATGTTCACTAGTAAAGGGATTCAGATGTTCACTAGTAAAGGGATTCAGATGTTCTCTAGTAAAGGGATTCAGATGTTCACTAGTAAAGGGATTCAGATGTTCACTAGTAAAGGGATTCAGATGTTCACTAGTAAAGGGATTCAGATGTTCACTAGTAAAGGGATTCAGATGTTCTCTAGTAAAGGGATTCAGATGTTCACTAGTAAAGGGATTCAGATGTTCTCTAGTAAAGGGATTCAGATGTTCTCTAGTAAAGGGATTCAGATGTTCTCTAGTAAAGGGATTCAGATGTTCACTAGTAAAGGGATTCAGATGTAACTCAGATGTTCACTAGTAAAGTGATTCAGATGTAACTCAGATGTTCACTAGTAAAGGGATTCAGATGTTCACTAGTAAAGGGATTCAGATGTTTTCTAGTAAAGGGATTCAGATGTAACTCAGATGTTCACTAATAAAGGGATTCAGATGTTCACTAGTATTGGGATTCAGATGTAACTCAGATGTTCTCTAGTAAAGGGATTCAGATGTTCACTAGTAAAGGGATTCAGATGTTCACTAGTAAAGGGATTCAGATGTTCACTAGTAAAGGGATTCAGATGTTCTCTAGTAAAGGGATTCAGATGTTCACTAGTAAAGGGATTCAGATGTTCACTAGTAAAGGGATTCAGATGTTCACTAGTAAAGGGATTCAGATGTTCACTAGTAAAGGGATTCAGATGTTCTCTAGTAAAGGGATTCAGATGTTCACTAGTAAAGGGATTCAGATGTTCTCTAGTAAAGGGATTCAGATGTTCTCTAGTAAAGGGATTCAGATGTTCTCTAGTAAAGGGATTCAGATGTTCACTAGTAAAGGGATTCAGATGTAACTCAGATGTTCACTAGTAAAGTGATTCAGATGTAACTCAGATGTTCACTAGTAAAGGGATTCAGATGTTCACTAGTAAAGGGATTCAGATGTTCTCTAGTAAAGGGATTCAGATGTTCTCTAGTAAAGGGATTCAGATGTTCACTAGTAAAGGGATTCAGATGTTCTCTAGTAAAGGGATTCAGATGTTCTCTAGTAAAGGGATTCAGATGTTCACTAGTAAAGGGATTCAGACTCTTTTCATGTTGCCCTTTCCTGCATGTCCCCTCTCCCATGTCCCCTCTCCCATGTCCCCTCTTCCATGTTTTCACTTTCTTATCCAACACATCTTGCATGGCAGGCTCCCTTTATGTTTCATTCATGACTAATGGCCTTCATGCTGTGAAGGACAATGTAAATTGTAATGACTGTAAAATAATGTTGTGCTTTTGGAATTGTTCACGTTTCTGATGCTGTGTGTGATAGACTATATGCTAGTTGAACGTATAAATTGAAGTTAATAATTGTTGTTAAATGGCTTATTTGATTCCTATTTTGTAATACCAATTTGATTTTGATGAAAATGAACTGTGAAATGTTGTTGTTGTCGTTTACATGTTATGGTTATGATAGAACTTGGATTGTCTTCATTTTAAGGTTTGTATGACATTTATTCACTGAAGTTATTGTGTTATTAATATGATATCACTTGTCTTTCCATGTCATATGTAAGAGTAAATGCTCTTTGTAAATAGTTTTGGTGCAGAGCTGTTTTCATATTATCTATAGGTAAACAAATCATCAGCCAAGTGTGCGCTCTGAGAGCGAAACGAGATTGGTGGGGCTAAAGCTTAAGAGGGTGTAAACGATGCTGAATGGGTGTACTGTAGACAAAGATGAGCTAAATAGTCATTTTTGTCCCTCATCAATCTGCACACAATACCCTGTAATGACATCACAATACCCCATAATTACATCATAATACCCCATATTCAAACCCTTAACTCAGTACTTTGTTGATGCACCTTTGGCAGTGATTACAGCCTCAAGTCTTCTTGTGTAGGACACTACAAGCTTGGCACACCTGTATTTAGGGAGTTTCTCCCATTCTTCCCTGCGGTCTCTCCAGAGATGTTAGATCGGGTTCAAGTCCGGGCTCTGACTGGGCCACTCAAGGACATTCAGAGAATTGTTCCAAAAGCCACTCCTGCATGGTCTTGGCTGTGTGCTTAGGGTCTTTGTCCTGTTGGAAGGTGAACCTTCGCCCCAGCCTGAGGTCCTGAGTGCTCTGGAGCAGGTTTTCATCAAGGATCTCTCTGTACTTTGCTCCGTTCGTCTTTCCCTCGATCCTGACTAGTATCCCAGTCACTGTCACTGAAAAACATCCCTACAGCATGATGCTGCCAACACCATACTTCACCGTATGGATGGTGCCAGGTTTCCTCCAGACCTGATGCTTGGCATTCATGCCAATGAGTTCAATCTTGGTTTCATCAGGATGTCATGTGCCTTTTACTGAGAAGTTGCTTCTGTCTTGCCACTCTATGATAAAGGCCTGATTGGTTCGAGTGCTGCAGAGATGAGTTGTCCTTCTGGAAGGATCTCCCAACTTCACAGAGGAACTCTGGAGCTCTGTCAGAGTGACCATCGGGTCTTTGTCACCTCCCTGACCAAGGCCTTTCTCCCCTGATTGCTCAGTTCGGCTAGGCGGCGAGCTCTAGGAAGAGTCTTGGTGGTTCCAGACCTTCTTCCGTTTAAGAATGATGGAGGCCACTGTATTCTTGGGGATCTTCAATGCTGCAGAAATGTTTTAGTACCCTTCCCCAGGTGGTAAGCATGGTAAGCACGGATATTCTTGGAAAAAGTGACATTTGGATAAAATACCTTCTTGAATTTTGAGAATTATTTGACAATGGTAAGTGTCATAGAAACTGCAGAATATGCTCTTTCAGATACTGTATAGAAATCAAACATGTTTTACCTGCATGTGACTCTGCAGGAGGATTTGATAAAGCGATGCTCCTTTCCCTGCACCTGTCAATTACAAGATGTGCCGATCTCTTCATGTACAATTTGACAACTGATCGGCCGAATATTGTCACTCAACAGATTGTCAATTTGAATAGTGTATATAGGCTATCTCTTACTATGTGTGAAATTAGTTTCAGTATAGTTTGTGTGTAGTTTCAATGGGGCTGTCTGTGCAGGCTGACTGGCATCGTTCCTTTCCCACTCATTAACTTGGCATCTTTAGCTTCATTGGATAAAAGCTGAGGATATGTTTAGCATTATGCTAAAGGACTACTGCAACATGCAGCATGTTTTCCGTCCGTAACGGCTTCATAACCAAAGTAAAACCTAAAAGAGATGAGAGTAAGGGTAAGGTAAAAGAGATGAGAGAGGTAAGGTAAAAGAGAATGGTATCACCCTGCAAGGCACGCTGTCAAATTAGTAACATGAGCAGTAAAGGATGATGAATAGGCATAACACAAACTCATCGTTCCACTATTGATGTTATAAATTAAATTGACCTCTTTACCCTCGTCATTCAGTTAGGCCTAATTTAATTTTGGATTGTGAAGTAACTTGCACCATTATATCCCATTCTATTCATTTCTCATTCATTCTGTGGGCTGGCAATCTTTTAGCTTCACTGGATAGAGTCAAGGATATGTTTAGCATTATTCTAAAGGCCTACTGCAACACGTAGCATGTTTTAGTTTGCCTTACAATACATTAGATTAGTAAGTTAGGGAAAACAGTCCCATAACATCTTCTTTTAGCAAAGTAAAACATAAAAGGTAGGTTAGGTATCAACCCTAGAAGTTTGCGGTCAAATGATTTGCTGCTAATAAATAGGCATAATACCAACTCATCATTACACTATTGTCTTTTCTAAATTAAATCAACCTCTTCAACCTCCTTATCATTCAGACTAATTTAAATGCAATTGTGAAGCACGTTCATCCATTTGTCATTCATTCAGTGAGGAGTGAGACACGCATTTGCGCTTGGCTGTGTACCAACGTCCTACACCACATTGTCTAGGTGGATTCAGTTTTTTTTATTTTTAATTATTTATTTTTTTATTTTATTTTTTTAGAATCAAACTTCCGTGGTCGTTGGTCTATGGCGGTTCTAGTGTTAATGGATTTCACTCCACAATATAATAGCCACTGTTCTAGCAGGATTCTAGCTCTGTTTACCATCAGTCAAATGGTGGGGGTTATAATGCCTGTGTATAAAATGTAAGACAATAAATGATTTCTGTCTAAATATGTGAAGTCACCAAGAATGAGAGAGATTCATACATGTTTCATCACGAATCTGATGATCCCATGTTGCTCATGTAATAGCCTGAAAAGAATTGACAGTTCAACTACCTTTTAAAAAATATATATTTATACAAATTCATGTAGACCTAATGAACGATGTTATAATGTTGGTAATGTGTTGTGTTTAAATGTACAGGCATTACAACCCCCACATTGACAAATGGTAAACAGTGCATTGGTCCTGTTAGTACAGTGGCTATTAAATTGTGGAGTGAAATCCATTAACCGACTGTCTGGAACTGAATTAAACAGATGCTTACTCATCGTATTGTTAGAAATACATTTGGTTGAATGGTAAAAACAAAACATCTAATCATTTTTTTTTATGGTCATGCGCTTATGTTTAAGAAAAACACAATATCATAAATAATCATACAAAACAAAAGGCACACATGTCCTCAAATCAAATTGTATTGGTCACGTTGTTAGCAGATGTTATTGCGAGTGTAGAGAAATGCTTGTGCTTCTAGTTCCGATGTACACATGTCCAATGGTTCATTTATGGCATTTATTACCGTGTGTGTGTGTGTGTGTGTGTGTGTGTGTGTGTGTGTGTGTGTGTGTGTGTGTGTGTGTGTGTGTGTGTGTGTGTGTGTGTGTGTGTGTGTGTGCGTGCGTGCGTGCGTGCGTGCGTGCGTGCGTTTGTGCGTGTGTGTGTGTATGTGTAGTGGTGTGAAGGGCGTGCGTGTGTGTGTGTGTGTGTGTGTGTGTGTGTGTGTGTGTGTGTGTGTGTGTGTGTGTGTGGATGAAAAATAATCAGTTGAACCTTTCCTTCCTGTGTGTTTCTGTGAGATATTAAAGATATTATAGTTCTAGAAGATTCATCACTATAAATCATTAAGGATTATAATTATAACAGATACTGTAATTAAGGGGCGGCAGGGTAGCCGAGTGGTTAGAGCGTTGGACTACTAACCAACAGGGTGCAAGATTGAATCCCCGAGCTGACAAGGTAAAAATGTGTCATTCTGCCCCTGAACAAGGCAGTTAACCCACTGTTCCTAGGCCGTCATTGTAAATAAGAATTTGTTCTTAACTGACTTGCCTGGTTAAATAAAAATGTTAATATGTTATTAGAGATTATAATTATAGCAGAATCATCACTATACATCAATAGGGATTATAATTATTACAGATGATTTATTATGCATCATTAAAGATTATAAATATTAGACTATTCATTATGCACCATTAGAGATTATAATTTTTACAGATACAACACTGTACATTAGATATTATAATTATAGCAGTTACATCACTATGCATCATTAGAGATGATAATTATTACAGATAACAGTTGAAGTCGGAAGTTTACAAACACCTTAGCCAAATACATTTAAACTCAGTTTTTCACAATTCCTGACATTTAATCCTAGTAAAAATGTCCTATTTTAGGTCAGTTAGGATCACCACTTAATTTTAAGAATGTGAAATGTCAGAATAATAGTAGAGAGAATTATTTATTTCAGCTTTTATTTATTTCATCACATTCCCAGTGGGTCAGAAGTTTACATATACTCAATTAGTATTTGGTAGCATTGCCTTTAAATTGTTTAACTTGGGGGGTCAAACGTTACGGGTAGCCTTCCACAAGCTTCCCACAATAAGTTGGGTGAATTTTGCCTTCCTCCTGACAGAGCTGGTGTAACGGAGTCAGGTTTGTAGGCCTCCTTGCTCACACACGCTTTTTCAGTTCTGCCCACAAATATTCTAGGATTGAGGTCAGGGCTTTGTGATGGCCACTCCAATACCTTGACTTTGTTGTCCTTAAGCCATTTTGCCCCAACTTTGGAAGTATGCTTGGGGTCATTGTCCATTTGAAAGACCCATGACTGAGACCAGCCATCCAGACAGCTGATGAAACTGAGGAGTATTTCTGTCTGTAACAATGCCCCTTTGTGGGGGAAAAAACATCTGGTTGGCTGGGCTTGGCTCCCCAATGGTTGGGCCTGGCTCCCAAGTGGGTGGGCCTGGCTCCCAAGTGGGTGGGCCTGGCTCCCAAGTGGGTGGGCCTGGCTCCCAAGTGAGTGGGTGGAATTCAAGTGATTTAACCGAGGTCGGTCAATTAGTTTTTTAATAACGAAAAGGTTAATTGCTCAG